>NC_090413.1:11248179-11425679 GCF_036365525.1 Heterodontus francisci | reverse complement strand
GAATTTCATACTGACAAGTGTGAGGTGATGCATTTTGGCAGAATGAATAGGGAGAGGCAATATAAACATAATGGCACAGTTCTAAAGAGTGTGCAGGAACAAAGACCTGGGGGTGCAAGTGTTTTTAAATTCTTTCATGGGATATGGGCGTCGCTGAAAAGCCAGCATTTATTGCCCATCCCTAATTGACCTTGACAGCTCAGTGGTTTGCTAGACCATTTCAGAGTGCAGTAAAAAGTCAACCACATGGTTGTGCATTTGGAGTCACATGCAGGCCTGGCTAGGTAAGGATGGCAGATCTCCTTCCCTAAAGGACATCAGTGAACCAGATGGGTTTTTACGACAATCGATGATAGCTTCTATGGCGCATCAATCTTTGAAGGTGGCAGGACAGTGAGAGTGGTTAGTAAAGCATATGGGATCTTGGGTTTCAAAAATAGAGGCATTGAGTACTAAGTTATTCTGAACATTTATAAAGGTCTGGTTAGGCCTGAACTGGAGTATTGCATCCAGTTCTGGTCACCATACTTTAGGAAGGTGCGAGGGTCCTTGAGAGGTGCACAGATTTACCAGAATGAGTCTAGAGATGGGGGATTTTAGTTACAAGGTTAGTTTGGAAAAACTGGGGCTGTTCTCCTTAGAACAAAGGAGATTGAGGGGAGATTTAATAGAAATGTAAAAGATTATGACAGGCTTAGATGAGTTAGACAAGGAAAAACTGTTCCCATCAAATAATGGTACAAGGACTAGAGGGCACACATTGAATGTTTTGGGCATGAGATGCAGCGGGAATATGAGGAAGCACTTTTTTTACACAACAGGTGGCAATGACCTGAAACTCGCTGCCCAAAAGCGTGGTGGAAGCGAAGACAATCAATGACAAAAGGAAACTGGACGGCCACTTGAGGGCATCACGCTTACGAGAAGTGCAACAATGAAAAAAACGCAAACTGAAGAGTTATAAAAATTGACTATCTCTTGTTTAAAAAAATAGGACAATGCTGCAAAAGATGGCCGCATGAGTATTCGAACATGATCACATTGTGTTTAGAACAAAGGATGCCTAACTAGATTGAAAGATGTCAATTACACCCATCCTGAAACATTCCTGAATTGAATGGGTTCTTCTGAAACAAAGGTATAAAGTGGAAACAGCATAACTGGATTACTCTCATCATGAACCCAAGAGACACTTTGAATAGAATGGGTTCTTCTAAAACAAAGTAAACACATCCTAAGTCATTATTGGTCATCCAGTCTCCCAACAGAGGCCAGATGCAACATACTTTTCCCATAAAAGGGCAGCCCTCATAGAGAGTGAGACACCCAGAAAGAAGCATCACCAAACAGCTATTCCAGCTGAGGTACTGGGAGAAATCTAGCAAGCCAGAAGGGATGTGCCCTGTAGAATGCTACATCTTCACTTATGCAGCAGTGAATTAGAAATGATCAACTGTCTTCGTATTGAAGCAAACGGACCTCCTTTGCACTGTTTGTAATTTTTGACTTGGTGCTGTTTGAAACTGTTTGGAAATGTATTTTTTTTTTAAAACAGATTTTTATGAATAAAGTATATTTTGAAAAAAAAAAGCAGTGAATTAGAAATGATCAACTGTCTTCAACTGAACTGTCAACCAAGAGAGAAACCTACAAACACCTCAGGTCTGCAACCAAGAACTTGACTTCAGAGAGAACTCAACAGGTTTACTGTGACCTCTGAAGCCTACCCCCACTTACACCTTTTCCTCTGTCTCTCATCTTGTGCGTGCACGAGTGAATGCGTGAGTGGAGGCGGTTGCAACAATTTCAAGATAAGACGTATTGCCCAATAAATAATTGATTTTCTGTTTTAAACCTACAAGAAAACCTGTCGTTTGTTGTCTGTTTATTTGACAAATGAAACAGAAAGGGGTTAGACCCTAATAATAAAAGAAAAACACTTGCTGCGGTCAGGTGGGAGTTGAACAGTGGGAACCACCCACACCGTTCACCACGTGGGCCATAACAACGGAAATAGACTTGCAGGGCTCCAGGTCGAGCGGGGGAGTGGGACTGACTGAATAGCTCCATGGAGAGCCAGCATGGACGTGATGGGCAGAATATCCTCCTTCTGTGCCATAAAATGACCAAGACTCTAATAAACTGCATGCACAGTAGAAAGCATCAACATGGAGCAAAAACGTGATGAGCATGTTTTAGTGCTTGCATTTATGTAGCACCCTCATGTCTACAGGATCTCCCAAGTGCTTCATAAACAATGAATTACTTGAAGTGCAGTCACTCTTATGCAGGAGACTACAGCAAGTCATCTTACACATTTTACATGACAATGAGATGGATAACTATTTTGCCTTTCACACAGTTCTGATGAAAGGTCACTGACCTGAAACGTTAACTTTGCTTCTCTCTCCAGAGGCTGCCAGACCTGCCAAGTATTTCCAGCACTTTTTGGTTTTATTTCAGATTTGCAGCATCTGCAGTATTTTGCTTTTAAGTAACTATTTTGCCTGTTAGTTTGGCGGTGTTGGTTGAGGGAGGAATATTGGCCAGGACATGGAAAGAACTCCCTGCTCCTTTAACATCCAGCTGAACCACTGAATCTGGCAGACAGGGCTTCGGTTTAACATTTCACCCAACAATGAGATGGAGACTGGAATTTTAATGGCAATAGATTTCCTATACATAAACGGTTAAGTGCACAATTATCAAAAAAGATGAAAACCAATTGTTTGTACATTCATTACGTACAATAACTAGTCAATCTCCTAGGTGATTGTACACATGGAGTCAAGAAAGAGTTTTCCGGTGAATCAGGTATGGAAGGTATTGGATAATTGGATCACAGTGTGCAGACATAATTCAGTTCTCATTTTAAAGTAACTTATTCTCTCCGTACTTTCTACGCCCAACTTTCTACGCCCACATTACAGAGGCAGTTTGGATTATAAACGTGTTGCGCTGTTATTAAACTTTGTACCAGTAGTAGCACTACATACCTCTACTGGGGTGGGGATGTAATCACAACCTGAAAAATTTACATTCTTTATTATATTACAGGCCGGTTGTTGGCTACCAGTATTACATTGGGAATTGAGACTAAAATAAGCAGGGAGCTCTGAAGAACAAAAACAAAGAGATTGCATTTACATGATGCCTTAGCAGATATCTAGGATCTCAGCACTTCACATCCAACTAATTATTTTTGTTAGTATATACAGCAGCCAAAATACATAAGCAGGATCTCGAACTATAAATGAGACAAATGCCCACTAAATCAATTCCTGGTAGTCTTCTTTGAATGAAGAATGTTGGTTAAAGCATGGAGTCAACTCCTTGCTGCTCTTCAATTAGCAGCATGGGATCTTTTATATCCACCTGGGCAGGAAGATCATGAAGTCTCATCGGAAATATGGCACACCCTCAGGATTGCATGGGAGCATCAACATAAATTATGTACTCAAGTCTCTGGTGTGCGACTTGAACCCACAGCCTCTAGACTCTCATAACATAATGCCAAACACTGCAGGTGCTACAAGACAGCAGGGTATTTCAATGAACCTGCTAACTCAATTCAAATAGCTCAGTAACTAAAAAATCTGTTCCCATTCATCCTCTGCTAATTTACTGCTGTTGCCACAGATAATTCTCTCTGCTCCTCTGAAGGAAATGTCTCGAGCACCGTGAAAACAATGAAGCAGCATTATTTAATGGTGCCACACCATGTGTTGCAATGGGTTTCGATTGTAGACTTTATCATTGAAAGATACGTAGGCCTGGAAATTCTGTCAGGATAACAAAGTAATCCAGGCAGAATAAAGTCAAATAGGACAAAAGATTGCAGAATTTTAAGCGCAAGTGAGTTGCGCCCATAACTACTTTACCCTTAAGTATCCAGTCTTTTGCGTTAGTTCAACAGTCCCTTTGTCAAAAGTTGTCTGCGTTCACAAAATGGCTGCCCAGGTTGGAAGGGGAATTCCTGCTGATTGCACGAATTCAGGGTGGTTCAATGGTGTAACCAGATTCTCAGGGGCACAGGCATCCGTAACACATTAATACAACATTCATCAGTTGACCAACAGTGAATTAAAGCCTGCCCTGCCCTGCTGCTGCTAAAATCATCAATTAGTTTAAACAGAGGAAAGTGCTGCTTACCTTGCAGTCAGAAGCCTCACTCTGAAGGAGATAATTTCCTCCTTACCTTTTATACTACCTTGACCTAGCTCCTCGAGACCCCATCAGCCCTGTTCTAGTCACCAGTTTCAATTACTCTGCTCGACTGTGCTGGCTCCTGGGTGATTTTGCACTTGGGCACATACTAATAAGTTTGCGCAGAAACTTGGGCGTAACTTCACTCATCCAAACCGGTGCAGTGTCAGCCACATTTTGCTGATTGCGATTCTAGGCCATCATGTTCAGCTCATCTCAACACTTAAAATATCAGTCTGCTAAACAATTTTTATGCCTCACTGTACATGGTGGTCTACTCACCTGAGAAGTGTTAAAACCAGTTCTCAGGACATAGGCAACACACCCGTTATCCACAGCTGGGGAAATAACCATAATTACAGCAATGTTAGTGACAGGAATACCACTTTTTAGCTCAGTAAGCACAAGGCAGTTAAAATATATTAAAAGTCAAAAGGATAAATTCTAGTACAAAGTGCCACATTTAACATTGCAGTTCTTCAGGCAGCATTTAAAAAAAAATGTTGTCCAAATGATGAAACTGCATCGTATTTGGAATAGATAGACATGCACATTTTTGTGTGAAGTGCTGTAACCTGCAGGGCTACGAACCAGGTGCTGGGATTAGAATGGGCGGCTAGTTTTTTTTCAGCCAGTGCAGACACGATGTTACGATGTGACCTTTGTCACAGACCTGAAACGTTAACTCTGCTTCTCTCTCCACAGATGCTGCCAGACTTGGAGTATTTCCAGCATTTTGTTTTATTTCAGATTTCCAGCATCTGCAGTATTACACTTTTATTGTATAATCAGGGTAGTGGTGTAGATCAAAAACCAAAGAACTGAAACCTAAACCACTTGCTCAATACCCATTACTTTGAGCTGTCCAGAAAGATCACAGCAAGGAATGCCAATGTGTTTTATTGATTGACTTTTGACATCTGTTCTTTTGCTTTAGTTGTGAATAAACTGCTTTCTGTCACAGCATTGAATATTCTGGTGATGTTGTTTGAGGCAGCCTAAACAATTACACGGAATGTCAATAATCTCAAAATATCCACTAATCCTATTTTTTTCCCCTGAAAACAATCTTGGCTCAAGTCTAATAACTGTGTGGTTTTCTATCCACTTTCTGTTTATGGTTCTCTCAGTATCAAGTATTTTACTTCATAGGTCAATGAATGGCAGTTCAGTTATAGCTTTCCATTTTACAATTTGCAGCAGCCCCATCAGTACACACTCAATGTGTAGAAGAGATGCACAGGAGAGCTGGGGAATTGCACCTGACAAGAGGATTCCTGCCTAAACACTTGTGTTTCAGGAGATAAGTAGCAGCACAATCTCATTTTTGTGATCACATGGTACAAGTAAAAAAGAGAATACTCAAGCAAACCACATTAAAAAATAGTCCAAAAGTAAAAGATAAATCCTCCACAGCCCAAAATCTACACCAGGTGAGAACACATTAAAATTACAACACTGACAGAAAAAATGGTGATGCAGTTTTGGAGATACAATGTACATCAATGGCTGTGCAATATTCTTACTGTACTTACGTTTGAGTCCCGCACTTGATTTTTGAGGTGGAGAGTGTTGAACTACTTTAGTTCCTCCAAATATTACATGGAGCCTTGAATCTGCTTGCAAGTCCAGTATGCGCTCTGGGTTCGTGTCTTCCACTGGCTCCTACAAGAACCAATGAAGAGAAAATATTAGTTTTCCAGTAGCCTCGATATCCCAGCATGGAGACTAAGGATTCAACAGGTCACTGCAACAGCTTGTTTCGACAGTTCCTTTCTTGACCACCAGGTGGACCAGTTATCTTATGGCAGAGAAGGCAATAACTCACATCATTTCCAGTGGAGCTCTTGTCAGGCTTTGGCAACATATATAATTGACAAAAGCTCCCTGTCCCTGGACACACACACAGTAAAAAAAAAAATTACTCTTCTCTGCTCCACCCAAAAAGGCTTGTACATCAAGCTCCACGAACAGAAAAGCGTCTTTTTTTTTGCACTGTCCCTAATCATGTAATCTTCCAAGATCTCTGCGCTCCAAAAATTCTAGACTGAGATTTTATCGAGGTGTTCAAAATCACGAGGGTCCTGGACAGAGTAGATAGGGAAAAATTGTTCCCATTGGTGGAAGGATCGAGATGAGGGCACAGATTTAAGGTAATTAGCAAAAAAAGCAATAGCAACATGAGGAAAAACATTTTTACGCAATGAGTGGTTAAGATCCGAAATGGATTGGAGGCAATGTCCCATTTAAATTTTATTTGTCGTGCGCAGCCCGTTTGTTGCACTGCACAGTCCCTTTAATATTGCTAAACGACCACGCATGTGTGCAGCTTAAGTGGAAACACTGGTTGGAGGTGGTTATAGAGACTGGGAGGAGTGAGGCCATGGAGGGGGATTTGAAAACAAGGATGAGAATGCAAGGTATTGCTGGATTCTGAGCCAATGTGCGTCAGCAAGCACAGGGCTGATGGGTGAAATGATGCGGTGAGATTTAGGATAGGTGCAGCAGAGCATTTGATGAGTTCAAGTATACGGAGGGTAGAAGGTGGGAGCTCAGCCAAGAGAGAATTGGAATAGTCAAGTCTACAAGCAACAAAGGCAGGAGAGGAGTTTAGACAGGGGCATAAACAGGCGATTTTACAAAGGTGGAAGTAGTTCTTGGTGATGGAGTGGATATGGACTCGGAAGCTCAGCTCAGGTTCAAGCAGAATAAAATAGATAATACAATAAGCAATTTGTTAATGGGTACTCTTTGTCCCTGCACGGAGGTAACTGGTGGTAAGTTAACACATACCGAATTAAACATAGTTTGGTTACAAAAATAGCCTCCCTGTACTGAGGGAACTGGTGATAAGTTAATTCACTGTGGAGCATCCGCGATGCTGAGAACATTGTGGATAGCACGTTTAGCGAGGTGGTCACTCCGCAGGTTACGGCTGCACAGGCAGAAAAGGGATGGGTGACCACCAGGCAGAGTCGTCGGCGCAAGCAGGTAGTGCAGGAGTCCCCTGTGGCCATCCCCCTCTCAAACAGATATACTGCTTTGGATACTGTTGGGGAGGGGGGGGGGGGGGGGCGGGGGCGGGGAAATGACCTCCCAGGGGAAAGCAGCAACAGTCAAGTTCGTGGCACCACGGAGGGCTCTGCTGCACAGCAGGGAAGGAAAAGGGGTGGAAGAGCTATAGTGATAGGGGATTCTATCATAAGGGCAGATAGGCATTTCTGTGGCCACAAACGAGACTCCAAGATGGTATGTTGCCTCCCTAAGGTTAAGGATGTCACGGAGCGGCTGCAGGACATTCTGAAGGGGGAGGATGAACAGTCAGAGGTAATGGTACACATTGGTACCAATGACATAGGAAGAAAGAGGGATGAGGTCCTGCAACAAGAATTTAGGGAGCTCGGTAGCAGATTAAAAAGCAGGACCTCAAAAGGCTGTAATTTCTGGATTACTCCCTGTGCCACGTGCTAGCGAGAATAGGAATAGGAGGATAGAGCAGATGAATGCGTAGCTGATGAGATGGTGCAGGAGGGAGGACTTTAGGTTCCTGGATCACTGGGTCTGTTTCTGGCAAAGGTGGGACCTGTACAAGTTGGACGGGTTACACTTGAACCAGAACGGGACCAACATCCTTGCTGGGAGGTTTGCTAGTGCTGTTGGAGGGGGTTTAAACTAATTTGGCAGGGGGGTGGGATAGAGTGGAGATACAGTAGGGGGTGAGGCACAGCCAAAGACAGAAGAGAAACTGAGTCAGTCTGGAAAGCAGAGCAAATATAGACCTGTTAAGGCACAAGTGAAAAATGCAAGGCTGGATTGCAAGGAGTCTTACTAATAAGGCAGATGAATTGAGGGCATTGATTAGCACATGGGATTATGAGATTGCTATCACAGAGACATGGCTGAGGGAGGGGCAGGACTGGCAACTCAATATTCCAGGGTACAGAATCTTCAGGCGTGACAGGGGAGGGGATAAAAGAGGAGGCGGTATTGCACTGTTGATCAAGCAGTCAATTACTGCAGTAAGGAGGGATGATATCTTAGAAGGTTCCTCAAATGAGGCCATATGGGTAGAACTTGAGAACAAAAGGGGGGCAATCACTTGGCTGGGCGTGTACTACAGGCCTCCAAACAGACAGGGAGAGACAGAGGAACAGATATGTAAGCAAATCTCAGACAGGTGTAAAAATAATAGGGTAATAATAGTACGGGATTTCAACTTACCCAATATCAACAGGGATAGTCATAGTGCAAAAGGCTTAAAGGGGAAGGAATTCTTAAAATGCATACAGGAGAGCTTTTTGAGCCAGTACGTAGAAAGTCCTACAAGAGAAGGGGCAGTACTGGACCTAATCCTAAGGAATGAAGCTGGACAAGTGGTAGAAGTATCAGTGGGAGAGCATTTCGGGGATAGTGACCATAACTCTAAGATTTAAGGCAGTTATGGAAAGGGACAAAGAAGGGCCAGAAATAAAGGTACTGAATTGGGGGAAGGCTGATTTCAATTTGATAAAACAGGATCTGGCCAAAGTGGACTGGGAGCAGCTACATCAGGCCAGTGAGAGTCATTCAAAGAGGAAATAGTGAGGGTTCAAAGCCATCCTGTACCCGTTAAGGTGAAGGGTAGGACCATCAAGTCCAGGGAACCCTGGATGTCAAGGGATATAGAGTATTGGATCAGAAATAAAAAAGGATTATGGCAGATTCAGAGCACTGAAAACAGCAGAGGCATTAGAGGGGTATAGAAAGTGTGGGGGGGGGGCACTTAAAGTAATTAGGAGAGCAAAGAGGGGACATGAAAAAACATTGGCGGCAAATATAAAAGAAAATCC
The DNA here is from genome assembly GCF_036365525.1 of Heterodontus francisci. NCBI lineage: Eukaryota > Metazoa > Chordata > Chondrichthyes > Heterodontiformes > Heterodontidae > Heterodontus > Heterodontus francisci. The sequence continues at coordinate 11,416,644 of NC_090413.1, read as the reverse complement.
TAAAGCGTTTTATAAGTATATTAAGGGCAAGAGGATAATCAGGGAAAGGGTAGGGCCCATTAGGGACCTAAGTGGCAATTTGCGTGTGCAGCCGGAGGACATAGGTGAGATTTTAGATGATTACTTTTCAGCTGTTATCACTGTGGAGAATGACGATGTAGGTGTAGAGATCAGGGAGCGGGATTGTGATATACTTGAACATATTAACATTGAAAGGGAGGAAGTATTAGCTGTTTTAGCGGGCTTACAAGTGGATAAATCCCCAGGCCCAGATGAGATGTATCCCAGGCTGTTGTGAGGCAAGGGAGGTGATAGCAGGGGCTCTGACACAAATTTTCAAAGCCACGTGAGAGGCGCCAGACGACTGGAGGACAGCGAATGTGGTACCATTATTCAAGAAGGGTAGCAGGGATAGACCAGGTAATTACAGGCCGGTGAGTCTAACATCAGTGGTTGAGAAACTATTGGAAAAAATTCTGAGGGACAGGATTAATCTCCACTTGGAGAGGCAGGGAATAATCAGGGATAGTTAGCACAGTTTTGTCAGTGGGAGATCGTGCCTAACTAACTTGCTTGAATTTTGCGAGGTGGTGACTAGATATGTACAGGAGGGTAAAGCAGTTGATGTAGTCTACATGGACTTCAGTAAGGCTTTGGATAAGGTCTCGCATGGGAGATTGGTTAAGAAAGTTAGACCCCATGGGATCCAGGGCAATTTGGCAAATTGGATCCAAAATTGGCTTGGTAGCAGGAAACAGAAGGTAATGGTCTAGGGTTGTTTTTGGGAGTGGAAGCCTGTGACCAGTGGTGTACCACAGGGATCAGTGCTGGGACCCTTGCTGTTTGTAGTCTACATTAACGATTAGATGTGACTATTGGAGGTATGATAAGTAAGTTTGCAGATGACACGAAAATTGGTGGGGTCATAAATAGTGAGGAGGAAAGCCTTAGATTACAGGATAACTATAGATGGGCGGAGCAGTGCCAAATGAAACTTAGTCCTGAGAAGTGTGAGGTGATGCATTTTGGGAAGACGAACAAGAGAATATACAATGGATGGTAGGACCCTAGGAAGTACAGAGTGTCAGAGGGACCTTGGTGTACTTGTCCATTGATCACTGAAGGCAGCAACACAGGTAGAGAAGGTGGTTAGGAAGGCATATGGGATACTTGCCTTTATTAGCCGAGGCATAGAATATAAGAGCAGGGAGGTTATGATGGAGCTGTATAAAATGCTAGTTAGGCCACAGCTGGAGTACTGTGTACAGTTCTGGGCACCTCACTATAGGAAGGATGTGATTGCACTGGAGAGGGTGCAGAGGAGCTTCACCAGGATGTTGCCTGGGCTGGAGCATTTCAGTTATGAAGAGAGACTGAAAAGGCTAGGGTTGTTTTCCTTAGAACAGAGAAGGATGAGGGGGGACATGATTGAGGTATACAAAATTATGAGGGGCATTGATAGGCTAGACAGGAAGAGACTTTTTCCCTTAGCGGAGGGGTCAATCACCAAGGGGCATAGATTTAAGGCAAGAGGCAGAAGGTTTAGAGGGGATTTGAGGAAAACATTTTTTACCCAGAGGGTGTTGGAATCTGGAACACACTGCCTGAGGTGCTGGTAGAGGCAGGAGCCCTCACAACATTTAAGAAGTATTTAGATGAGCACTTGAAACGCCACAGCATACAAGGTTATGGGCCAAGTGCTGGAAAATGGGATTAGAATAGGTAGGTGCTTGGTGGCCGGCACAGACACGATGGGCCGAAGGGCCTGTTTCTGTGCTGTACAACTCTACGAGTCGATGACTCCATGACATAATGAATTTAACATAGCTTGGTTACAAAAATTGCCCATCAAATATGCCTAACTGAAACTAGTAGCAGGTAATTAACACACATCTTTTAATTTGTAAATGTTAGTTCCCATTTACACCAAGTCTAAATTAATGTTTTGGTTTTCAACCAGGGCGGCACAGTGGTTAGCACCGCAGCCTCACAGCTCCAGGGACCCGGGTTCAATTCTGGGTACTGCCTGTGTGGAGTTTGCAAGTTCTCCCTGTGTCTGCGTGGGTTTCCTCCGGGTGCTCCGGTTTCCTCCCACAGCCAAAAGACTTGCAGGTTGATAGGTAAATTGGCCATTATAAATTGCCCCTAGTATAGGTAGGTGGTAGGAGAATATAGGGACAGGTGGGGATGTGGTAGGAATGTAGGATTAGTATAAATGGGTGGTTGATGGTAGGCACAGACTTGGTGGGCCGAAGGGCTTGTTTCAGTGCTGTATCTCTAAATAAAATAATAAAAAATAAATATTGTTCTCAAACGGTCATCCTTCCTAACACTGTCACTTTACACCATACCTTCATCTGTGGGACAGACTCCCCAGTCAGCATAGCTTCATCTACAATGCATCGCCCTCTGAGCAGCAGAACATCGCAAGGAACCAGATTCTCATGAGGTGACCGACCTAACCAGAAATAAAGCAACAGGATAACGGCATGTGGCACTCACAGAATTTCTAAAGAAAAAAAAAGACTGGCATTTAAGAGTGCCTTTCACAACTTCAGGACCCCTAAAGCACTTCACAGCCAATGAAGTACTTTCTTGAAATGCACTCATGATTGGAATGTAGGAAACGCAGCAACCAATTTATGCCCAGCAACATCCCACAAACAGCAATGTGATACTGATCAGATAATCAATGTTGGCCGAGGGATAAATATTGGGAAGAAGTCCCCTGCTCTGTACAGCTATATGCAGAACTCTCTATACGCAATGTTATAGAGAAGAAAGCCCTGTAGATCAAGTAAATCACATGACAGTACAGCATTTCAACCCAAAGTTTGAGATTCAACTGGGCTGCCAGAAATGGGGAAAATGGGAGGGAAAAACCACACACCACCTCAAAACGCTTTTGCATTGAGTACAAGAGCTGTTTGAGGAAGTCAAATGTTAGGTAGTGTTGATAAGCCACACAAGTTTAGGTTGTCACAGCCTTTGGTGGTCGTGCCTTCAGCTGTCTAAGTCCTGTGCTCTGGATTTCCCTCCACATACCTCTCTGCCTCTTCACTTCTCTTAAGACCCTCATTAGAACTCTCTGACCAAGTTTTAAGCCACCTCTAATAGCTCCTTTAGCTTTGCATCCATTTTAGTCAGATTACACCTCTGTGAAGTGCCTTGGAATGACTTTTCTAAATTAATGCCAGCTGCTGTTGGCTAACCAATGTATGTATTACTGCCCTGTAACATTAAGCTAGATGTGTAAAAGTTCACACCCTACAACTGGCAAGATTCAGCACACCTTTTCATCATTCAATGAATGGTACGGAGCTAGGTAAATCAGGAGCTGTGAAGGCAAGTTCTATAATCAGATGGCTACTCTCAATTCCACAGGTACAGCACAAGACTGTTTAATCACAGGTTCAAAGGTTTTGGAGGGCGGGGGGCTTGCCATCAGCCCAAACCACTGGTTCCCAAAGTCAATGGAGTGACTTGGAGTAACCCTCACAATCTACAACACTGAAGTGACTCAGGAGGGATGTGTCCACACAAAATGTCAGGCAGTGTTGTTGTACATCAACATCACGATATTGTATGTTGTTGGTAACATAGTTATAGGGTTCTTCACAAAGGTCTTGGAGTCTCTGGCTGGCTAAACATCAACTCTTTTACATTTACATTCTATTGACACTCTCCATAAGGATCTCAAATGGTGCTTCGAGCTCCATCCAAGCTATTGCCCATGTGACTATTATCACCATCACTAAAGTGGGAGGAGTTACTCACTGTCTCAACCATCAACTCTTTCAGACCCTTATACTACATCTCCCAACTTTACATATTACCCCATTTCCTCCCAAGTCTCTGACATCACAGATTCAATTGGTCAAGAGGCTTCACGACTCTCCCTGATCGTGTTCTGGTCAGACGCGGAAGATCAGTAATCTTTCTTGTAAGTCTTGCATGACGACTTGGATGGTCTTTACCAATGTTTGTAGTATCCTGTTATCTCTGGGTTTCTCGATCATCATCTGGTTCCTCCAGATATATGACTGGTGCCGTTTTTGAGGCACAGGGTTAAGGTTTCTCCCATTACTGCGGAAGTGTGTACTATGTACAATCTTGAATGAATGTCATCTCTCTGGATAACTCTACCTTCACGTTCTAGATCTCGTATCCATAACTTCTCACCATCTTTTAACCTTGGCAGGTTTCTGGTATGAAATAGATTATAATTGTGAGCTTGTTGGTTCCTATAAGACTTCTCGTTGTCTTTGACTTTTTCGTAGTCTTGTACTTCAATCCCAGGAAGTAGTTTTCTGGGAAGAATGGGATGTTGAGTTTTCAGCTTCCTGCCCAAAAACAGCTCTGAAGGTGAAAGTCCACATAACAATGGAGTAGATTGATAATTCAGTAATGTAATTGGAAGATCATTCTTCAACAACATTTTAATAGTTTGTACTCTCTCTCTGCTTCACCATTTGCTTGAGGGCAACGAGAACTTGAGATGTTCGAATCCCTAAGTCCTCACAAATTGCGTTAAGTATTCATTTGCACACTTTGGTCCGTTGTCTGACACAACCTCGTCAGGAATACCATGCATTGCAAAGATCTCCTGTGAAGCTCCAATAACAAATTATGTTGTCGCTGAATACAATCCTATCTGTGAAAAATAATCAATCACCATCATTTAATATTTTCCATTGTACATAAATAAATCCATTCCTAGACGTTCCCATGACCTGGTTGGAAACAGTGTAGTTATCAGACAATCTCTCTGTTCTGGTCTGTGTACTGCACATCTTTGACAAATTCAAGATCATACTCTCAATGTCTTTAGATATTCCTGGCCATTAAACAGATGACTGAGTGTGAGCTCTACATTTTGTAATTCCCATGTGGCCTTGACGAATTCTTTCCAAGATATCTGATTGAAGTGAAAGTGGAAAGACTGGTCTGTCATTATACACCAACAAAAGATCTCCTGAGATCTTCAGTCGTTTGGCCCTTTTCTTACCAGGTTAGGCTTCTCCAATCTTCTGGATGTGTTCACTGCTTATCAAGTTGTGGAGCACCCGCCGCTGATCACCAAGTTGTATATCAATGTCACGATATTGTATGTGTTGCAACTTGTTTACTGGGATGCAGTAGTACAGTAGGTTAATATGTGGGTTTGTCCAGATGCACATAACAGGGTCTGTGTGTGTATGTTATAGGGTTCTTCACAAAGGTTTCAACATCTCTGGCTGGCTAAACATCAAGTCTATTTACATTTACATGCTATTTACACTCTCCATGAGGATCTCTAGCTCGTACTTCTAATGGTGTTTCTCGCTCCTTCCAAGCCTACTGCTCATGTGACTATTATCCTGTCATCACGAGTGGGAGGGGTTACTCTCACTCAACCTTTAACCCTTTCAGACCCTTATACTACAAATGTTATGTTACAAACAATGTGGAAAAGTGGAAATATTTTAAACATCGGGTTAATTTAAGACTTTTTTTTAAAAAGCAAAGTTACTCCCCAACAAATCATCCCCTTAGATTTGCCATCTCCTTTAATATCATAAATAAGTGCTTACCTATTGACACAATGTCACCAGGAATGAGCTCATCACTGGAGATTTGCCTCCATTTCCTGTTCCTGTAGACCTAGAAAAAAAAACAAGGAGCAAAATAAAACTAATTTAGTGGCAAACATAACACCCTGCACAACATACACACACACACCCTGTTATGTGCATCTGGACAAACCCACATATTAACCTACTGTACTACTGCATCCCAGTAAACAAGTTGCAACATCCCTGCTAGAATACCCTTTATATACATCGTATTGACTAAATAAGAACTTATTAATTTGCACCCTGGCCGTTTCCGATTGTTTCTGCTACGTTCTGTACTGTCAATGCTGGGATTTTCAAGATGGTGACTGACGCTATTTCAAATGTTAGATGCAGCTGTTGGTACCTAAACCACACTGCACTTTGACCCTCATGTGAATGCTCTGGGTAACTAAAGATGTGTCAATCACATATGGCGGCTAATATAGCTGGTCAGTGGCATATATCACCTATATAAGAAAAAAAAGGGGCAGTGTCTATGTCTCTGCATCTTTTGCTTAAAAAAACAATCTGAATAGCAACAAGCGATAGACTGCTAGGCCTCAAATGGTGAGTGTGCCGGGGATGGGGGTGAGGTGGGGGATGGTGAATGCCTCAGTTCTGAATGAAACCTTGTCACTTAGGGACCAACTTGCCATACCACATGGACTGGCAGCCCTCACCTTTATTGCTGCATCCAAAGTAGGAAGAGACTACAGCAACTGAACATTGTGCAATGGAACCCACCATACATTATTATATAGATCAACATATTTAATCAATCACACCACTTGCCTTGGTTGTCTGGAGGCTGGTGCTGTACTCAACATATGGAACTACTGAAGGCAGCTTAATGAAGTTGTACCAAATACACTGGATGCTCTCAGCAGTGTTGAAAGATTGAATTTTCTCTTTGCTCATGCAGCATAATTACAGCTTCATTTTCAACATGGTGGTTGTAGTCAGATGCTGGATTGGGAGGGTTATTTAGATTGTTTCAAAATTATTGAAGTGTTTTAAGAGGGAGCAAAAATGAAAGATCATTTCCACAGGTTGGCAAATCAGTGAAAAGGGAGCAGGGACTGAGGATTAAAATCAGTTGACAAACAAGGTGGGGAGATTAGAGGAAATGTTTTCACCCAGAGGGTTATTAGAACAGGGAATTTTTCACCACAGAAGTTGAGGCACAGACTGTAACAGCATTTAAAAAGATAACTGGAGAAGCCTTTAAAAGAAAAAAAAGGATATGGGCAAAGGGCAAGGAAATGGGATTAGAGGTGGTTTGATGGCCAAAAGTGCTGCTATATTATTTTTCACTGTGACAGACTATATTGACTTATAGACTGAAACAATCTAATGTGGGTCTGAATTACACCATGACTGACTCAAAACCTGTAATGTAGGTGGATTATAACCACACATCCGAGATAATGTTGCAGCCAACTTTAGGGGAGATCCAACCTCCAATGTACAGTAAAACCCAGGGGATAACAAACAGTTCATATGTTTAGCGCACAATTAATGTTAAGATGGCAAATCCACAGACTCTCAATTATCCAGGGATCAAGTACGTGTGGTTTATAAAAAATTATTTTGCAAGTGGAGCCCTATCCAGTATCTAATTCCTTCAACAAGCAGTGGAGTGAAAATGAAGATGTGACCTTCAGTAAGATGCTGCTCCTGCTATACTTGACCCAAGTTCATTTTCTGAATAGTCTGATCTCACTGAAATGAAGCTCATGGAGTAGATGTATTGAAAGAAAAGGGACAGCTTTCAGGGCTCAATCATCAAGGCCTAGTTATGCAATGAGATAGTCTCTTCCTAATCTGGAGGGAGAGCAAATCCATCATAAGGGCTGTATAGTTAGTGCACTTCCTCATTTGGCTAATGCACTGGTTTTCAATTCCATGACCCAACTTCAAATTTAGCACGTGATGAATGAAGTTCTCCTGACAGCTAACGACAATAATCCTCTGTGAAACAGGTGTAGGCGTCCAAACCCAGTCAGATTGGGACCTGAATATTGAAGTGTACATGGCATTTAGGAAGGACAAGAAGCTACGAAAAGGTGGAGGAGTAGCTCTGTTACTTGATGATGGTATTAGCGCAAGAGAGGGATGAGAACAGGAGACCAGGATGTAGAAATTATAAAGGCAAGAAATCACTTGTGGGAGTGGTGTACAGGTCACTTAACATTAATCACACTGCAGGACGGTGTATAAAGGAAGAAATAATGGCAGCTTGTCAGAAAGGTACAGCGATAACGATGGGGGATTTTAACCTACATATAGACTGGAAAAATCAGATGGGCAGAGGTAGCCTAGATGAGGAGTACATAGAATGTTTTCTGGATAATTGCTTGGAATAATACACTCTGGAGCGAACCAGAGAGCAGGCTATGCTAGACCTGGTATTGTGCAAGGAGATAGGATTAACTAATGACCTCATAGTTAAGGCGCCCCTAGGCAGCAGCAATAATATGATCGAATTTCACATTCAGTTTGAGGGAAAGAAGAGTGGGTCCATGATTAGTATTTTAAACTTAAATAAGGGCAATTATGAGGGCATGAAAGCAGAGCTAGCGAAAGTGAACTGGCAAATCAGGTTAAGGAATAGGTCAACAGAGATGCAGTGACAGATATTTAAGGGGATATTTCAGAATACACAGAATAGATATATTTCAACGAGAAAGAAAAATTCCAGGGGTGGCACCTGCCATCTGTGGTTAACTAAAACAGTTGAAGATAGTATCAAACTTGAAGAAAAAGCTTATAATGGCGCATAGATTGGGGGACAGGTCAGAAGATTGGACAGAATATAAAAAAGCAAAGAAAGACTAAAAGATTGATAAGGAAGGTAAAATTAGAGTACAAGAGAAGGCTAGCTAGAAATATAAAGACAGATAGTAAGGAGTTTCTATGGATATTTTAAAAAGAACAGTTAACAAAGTGAGTGTTGGTCCTATCGAAAGTGAGTCTGGGGAATTAATAATGGATAATAAAGAGATGGCAGATGAATTGAACAGATATTTTGCATCGGTCTTCACTATTGAGGATACAAGTAACATCCCAGTATTAGCTAGAAGTCAGGAAATGGAAGCGAGAGAGGAACTCAAGAAAATTACAATCACCAGGGATGTGGTACTAAACAAACAGTTGGAGTTGCGGGCTGGCAAGTCCCTGGGTGCTGATGGACTTCATCCTAGGGTGTTAAAAGAAGTGGATAGTGAGATAGTTGATGCGTTAGTTTTAATTTTCCAAAATTCCCTAGATTCGGGGAAGGTTCCATTAGATCAGAAAATAGCAAATGCAGCTCCTTTACTCAAAAAGGGAGGGAGACAGAAAGCAGGAAACTATAGGCCAGTTAGCTTAATATCTGTCTTAGGGAAAATGTTAGAAGCTATTATTAGAAGCAGAGCATTTCAAAAAATTCAAGGTAATCAGGCAGAGTCAACATGGTTTTATGAAAAGCAAATCATGTTTAACCAATTTATTGGAGTTCTTTGAGTGAGTTACATGTGCTGTGGTTAAGGGGAACTGGTGGATGTGTTGTACTTCGATTTCTAGAATTCATTTGATAAGGTGCCACATCAAAGGTTATTGCAGAAAATAAAAACTGATGGTGTAGGGAGTAACTATTGGCATGGATAGGTGGTTAGCTAGAGGAAAGGCATAAATGGATCATTTTCTGGTTGGCAAGATGTAACGAGTGGTGTGCCACAGGGATCTGTGCTGGGGCCTCAAATTTTTACAATTTATATAAATGACTTGGATGAAGGGACCGAAGGTATGGTTGCTAAATTTGCTGATGACACAAAGATCGGTAGGAAAGTAACTTGTGATGAGGACATAAGGGGGCTACAAAGAGATATAGATAGGTTAAGTGAGTGGGAAAAGACCTGGCAAATGGACACCATATTATACTCCATTTTGGCAGGAAAAATTTAAAAAAGCATATTATCTAAATGGAGAGAGATTGCAGAGCTGAGATGCAGAGGGATCTGAGTGTCCTACTGCATGAATCGCAAAAGGTTAGAACGCAGGTACAGCACATAATTAGGAAAGCTAATAGAATGTTGTTTATCGCGAGGGGAATTGAATACAAAAGAAGGGAGGTTATACTTCAGCTATACAGAGCATTGGTGAGACCACATCTGGAATACTCTGTAAAGTAGTGGTCTCTTTATTTAAGGAATCACAAATACATTGGAGGCAGTACACAGAAGGTTTACTAGACCAATACTCAGAATACTTATGAGGAAAGACTGGACAGGCTAGGCTTGTATCCGCTGAAGTTTAGAAAAGTAATAGGCGCCTTGATTGAAACATACAAGATCCTGAGGGGTCTTGACAGGGTGGATGTGGAAAGGAGGTTTCCTCTTGTGGGAGAATCTAGAACTAGGGGTCACTGTTTAAAAATAAGGGGTCACCCATTTAAGACAGAGATGAGGAGAAATTTTTTCTCTGAGGGTCGTGAGTCTTTGGAATTTTTTTTCCTCAAAAGGTATTGGAAGCAGGGTCTTTGAATATTTTTAAGGCAGAGGTAGATAGATTCTTGATAAGCAAGGGGGTGGAAGGTTATCAGGGGTAGGTGGAAATGTGGAGTAATCAGTTCAGCCATGAATTTATTGAATGGCGGAGCAGGCTCGAAGGGCCGAGTGGCCTACTCCTGTTCCTAATTCATATGTTCGTATGTCTTTATCGGGCATGGGTCAGCATACATCTGTTCCTAATATTGCACCAGTTGGCAGAAATGGACGTAGGATCATTACTGTAAAAAAAAATTTACAGTGAAAATTAGTTTTAGATCGGAATGGAAACGCGTTGCTGAAATATTAGAGGGAACTTTACTCTGTATCTAACCTGTGCTGTGTCTGTGTTTGACAGTGACATTGCGATCACAAAATAAAAAAAGTATACCAGTGCAATATTATTCTTATACCAGGCACTTCAAGAGCCAAATTAATGCCAAATTAGAGCAGTTTTACCACTTCAGTCAGAGCTGGACTGACGCTGTCCAAACTCACTTGACACAAGACTCTTAATGTAAACAGACTGAGAAGACTTTCATTTCTGGTTATTTTCCTGATCTTGAATAGCTCAGTTGGACACCAGCCAACATTTACCCTTATAAACCCCTACCTGGATCATGTAGGGTTTGTTGCCCATTTTCCGAATCTCTGACATGTTCCTCATTTGCTGCTGCACCAAGGAGGCCTCGAAGGCTACCAGCATGAAAAGGGTAAATACACTGTAATACCAGTACTCATCCAAGCACCACAGACCCACGCAGAACACCTGCAGAAACAGACGGGTGCACTGTAATAATCATAGCATACACAAAAATGTCGGACTGGAGTGTTAAAAGGGCCGCAGCACATCTGGAGACTACTGTCAGCTGGTACTGAGGTCAAGTTAAACGAGGGAGTGGGAAGGACATAAGGATGTCAGCACCCCCTCACTGAATTCAAAGTCACCTAGATACACACCTGGACATGTCACTTGGACCCAACATGAAAAGAAATCTCCACAGGACAATTTTGGACTGGAACAAAACTATTTTAGTTGAATACTTTCAAAACCCTACCACTCAGTAACACTTGCAATTGCAGATAAGTGGTTGAATAAAAATTTTGCTTTCCACTTCCCTTAAGGCACAGTTACCAAAATGATTTATACATATTTTATTTCACAAACAAAATACCAATTTATCTGAACAAGAGAAACACTGTTGCCAGCACTGGGGAGGATTATTGGATTCCTCCCAAGAGCTTGGATAGGTCATCTCCCTTTCAGGCTTTCTGTTCCATGTGATGGACTCTTGCTTAGTGCAGAGGGGCAGGTAAGATCAGTCCTGGAATCAATCACATAGATTAGTGTGTCTTTTGTAGGGGGAGAAGCACCTCCTGATAAAAAACCCTTTTAACTGCTTCCAGCTTTCACTCAGAGCTAAGGATACATTTTCACTGAGAATGGCTTCAACCAGGACATTGCTCTTTCATAAACGTATGCCCCCAGTAAGGATGGCAGCACTGTCTGTGCACTTTAAATACTAAGTCTCTCGTCATATAAATAACATGCATCATCACTGAATGCTGCACAAACACTGGCTGACTAATTTACACTAAAATTTGGGCAGTGTTAACTATGGATAATTTTGTGACAGGTGTTTCACATTTATGATTTATGTTAAGAACAGTTAACGCTAGCATACTTCCTATCCCATCACTCAACAGTGCAAGGTGGACAGGTTGCACCTCAACAGAGCTGAGATCAATGCCATCACAGGAAGGATAACTGACATTGTGGGAGGGTTAAAACTAATTTGGCAATGGGAGAGGGTTTAAACAAACTTGGCAGGGGGCTGGGCACCAGGATGAAACATTAGAACGGAGAAACAAAGTGCACAGAGGACTGGGAGAGACAAACAGCACTAGAGTAAGGAGTAGTCCCAACATAGGAGGGATTATACAGGGAACTAACTGGAGGAGGAGTAACTTCAGTGAGTTGAAAAGGGATCTGGCCCAGATGGATTGGAATCAAAAATTTGTAAACAAAACAGTAACTGAACAATGAGAAGACTTCAAAGAGGAGATGGTTCAGATACAAAACAGACACGTTTTCATGAGGGGGAAAAGGAGGGGCAGCCCGAGCTAGAGATCAGTGGATGACTAAAGATATAGAGGTTGAAATAAGACAAAAAAGGTTTATGACAATTGTAAGGTTCATAGTAGAGAACCAAGCTGAACATAGAAAGTAGAAAAGATTTTTAAAAAGGGACAAAGAGAGAGCATGACAACAAATTAGCGGCTAACATAAAAGGGAACTTAAAAGTATCTTATGAACACAAATAGTGAAATAGTCAAAGGAACCAAAAAGGGAGATCTTGTGGAGACATTAAATGAGTATTTTGCATTTATTTTCACGAGAGAAGAGGATGCTGCCAATGTAGCAGTAAAGGAGGAAGTAGCAATATTGGATAGGATAAAAAGATGAGCTACTCAAAGTGATGGCAGTACTCAAGGGATTTAATAGAATGGTACCAGGGATAAGTGACTTCAGTTATTTGGAGACACTAGAGCTGTTCCCCTTCGAGCAGAAAAGGTGAACAGGAGATTTGATAGAGGTGTTCAGAATTATGAATGGTTTTGATACAGTAAATAAGGAGAAACTGCTGCTAACAGCAGAAAAGTCAGTAAACTGAGGACACAGAGTTAAGGCGATAGACAAAAGAACCAGAGACAACATGAAGCTTTATATTTGCAACGCGAGTTGTTGTGATCTGGAATAGACTGCCTGAAAGGGCGATAGAAGTATTCAAAAGAAAACTGGATGAATATTTGAAGGGAAAAATTTAGGGAGTATGGGAAAAGAGCAGGGAATTGGGATTAACTGGATAGCTCTACCAAAGAGCCGATATAGGGATGATGGCCTGAACAGCTTTATCATTCTATGATTCAAAGAGGCATCCCAAAATGAGTCCTTAGGGAATTAGCACGGAGATTAACGCAAGTTAATAGTAAGAAAGGAACCAAGAACATCCAAATGGACCGAAGGTTTATTAACTTTTTTCTTAAAAAATGCTGAGAGAAATTCAGCATAGCAGTCAATTTGTTTGTTTCCTGATTCCCGTGGAGAGGTTCGGCTGTCACCTGACTAGTCATATCGCTTCTTGAAAGGCGTGAAATAATTATTAGAGACAAGCTTAAAGAATATTGTACTGAAGGAATTCACCCAGGGAACGGGCGCTTGCAGCATTCAAATCATTGCGGTAAAAACAAAAAAAAAAAGCACCCCATTTCTAAGAGCGTGAAAATATTACATCAACTGTTATTCAATGTCATACAAAATTATGGATTTTTAAAAATTATTTTGGGCTCGTTTTCCTTCACCGGCTGTTTTGTAAACTTTCTGCCTGGCTTGCTAAAGCTAAAACTGTAACTCCCTCACACAGAATTTCTTGACAGGAGTGCAAAATGCCCTATCCCTTTTCCACCTTTCCTCCAACGCTGGTTTCATGGTGCACTGGGTATGCAGCTCCACTGTAGCAAAGTCAAACCTGTAAAGTCACATGTGCATACCCCCACTTTCTGCCCTCAACCAAAGCTACCATAAACAGATTGACTCGAGATTCATCTCAAAATAGTTGCTACATAATAGTCATTACATTTCAAAGTAATTAATTGTACTTTTCCCGATAAAAGTTCACCGACCGGAAACATTAGCTCTTTTTCTCGCTCCACAGATGTACCCTGACCTACTGAGTATTTCTAGCATTTTCTGTTTCTATTTCAGATTTTCAGCATCTGCGGTATTTTGTTTTTCTAGGTGTACTTGAAATGTTTTGGGATGTTTGAAAGATGAGATAAGGCACTTACCTGGAAGACAAAAAAAGGGGCAGTAGCTCTCTCTTTGAAGAGTTGCATGAATTCAGGAACCACCATTTCAGACCTGACAAATAAACAAACAACTGTTAGAGACAGAGAGGTGTTTCGTCACTAAGATGTGTACAAGGTTACACTGGATACTTTTAATACACAGAGGCACACAAAACCAGTCATCAGTTTTACAGGAATTACTGCTTGCAGGAGTGTTTTTTCTTGAATCTTGTATTGCAAATTTTTTTTCCCATCCCTTTTGGCAATTTGAAAGACTCCCAGGCCGACAGGGAAGGTAGCTCTGGCAATCTAACCCAATGGCACCTAGCAGTTTTGAAGCGCACGAGAGAAGACCAAGCTGTCTGGCCCTGCCTGGGTCGGAGGAGGAGGTGGGGGGGCGGGGGTGGAAATAGCGTTTCGGGTATCGACTTATTATTCCAACATGTGCCACTTAGCTGAATTCTCCAAAACTCCTACAATATGGTAGTGTAGAAAACCCTTTGCGACAGGGGATGAGAATTTTTTTTAAAAAACAAGTTATGAGCAGGAATGTACTGCCTGAAAAGGGTGGTGGAAGCAGATTTGATGGTAATTTTCAAAAGGGAATTGGATATGTACTTGGAAAGGAGAAATCTGAAGAGCAATGAGGGAAAGGATGGGGAAGTGGGGGCTAATTGGCTAGCTCTTTCAAAATAGCTGGCACAGGCAGGATGGGCCAAATAGCCTCCTTCTATGTTGTAAAGTTTCTGCACAGTGACAATTTTTTCCATTAGTCTCATTGTCAAGATAACTTGTGATATGGATGCTGCGTTTGATGCAAGATACCATCAACAATTGGCTCAGTCGTGCCTCTAATTTATAATGCTCAATTGATCTCCGGTACTGCTGCCTTTCAGCATCAACATTGTTCATTATAATGAGCCCAAAAATATTGAAATATAGAAAACAAAATTATGAACAAAAATACACAAGCCACCAAAATCATCAGTTATTGCTGTAGAGATAAAGTGCTATGCAGAGATATACTGCTGATTACAGAGATGGCATGAGGAGAATGGCACCATTCTTCCTCACAGAGTCTCCCCGAGCTGCAGTACATACTTGTTTGAACCATATTTCCTTTCTGCAGCTTCTAGCTCCTTCTCATCTTGGAACCCCTTGGCTGTCTGGTACACCTGGAATTGAAGAGCCACTGGGAAAGCCATTGGGCGGAATTCTTTTTCATTTTCATCAAACCAGTATTTAATCTTCTGAAACTCAAAAGAGATGGCTCTCTGACGATTCTCGTCCTGCACAAAGAGATAAATCTGCTTAAAGTATCAGTATGAGAACAATGGGGTCCAGGATTGCAACAAATGAGCAGAGTCAGAATATAAGGAAGTGCAGGGGCCATTCAGGTCATCGAGCTGGGACTCTAAATCACCCATCAGACAGCTAATTGGCATCTAAATCAACCCCAGCCCAAAACTATATTTTAAATTTCCTTACCATTTCTCTATTCGACTACTTTGCATGGTGGATTATTCCAATCATTTATTATCCTTTCAGAAAGTAAACATCTACTTAAAATTTACTTTTCACAAATTTAATTTCTCTTGTACCATTGGCTTGCCTTGTCTTTAACATTCTGAATTCATCTTAATTACACACAATTAACCACTTTCAATACCGTCAACTGCCAAGTGCAAAGCAGTGCTTCTCTAAATCCTCCCTGCAGCCCATGCCCTCACACTTTGTGTTGCTCTCTACACCCTTTGCAATGGATGGATGCTCCTTTGAAGTGCGGCAAACGTGATAGAAAACAGTACTTAAGTGAAGACTACGGTGCATTGTAAAGCATCAGTATAAAGTCTACACTCACTATTCAACTATTTATACCAACATTCTTCTGGCCAATATGCAAAGTACCCTCAAACAATTGAACTCTGATTGACTGAGCCTACATTTAATAAACAAATGAGCTTTGCGGTTTTAAAAGGGGCGCAGTTCTACCTCAATACTCGAATATATTGCACAAAAATCCAATAATTTGCAATTTTTTCTTAAAATCTCTAGATCTACAATCACAATTTTAATATGGGTACCTTTAAAATTTAAACATACATTAAAGTTGCTTGTGAGAAGCACAGGCATTAGAAATGAGCAGATCAAACTTCTTTTTTTGCTTAAAAAAAGTTTTATTTTAACCAGTTACTTGTGCCTGGATTTCTGGCAGGTTCATAGGATGCCTATACCCACTGCTCCTCATTGTCCCAGTATCACCCCCTTTTGTCATGTACCATAACTTCTGGCAATTAATCACTCTTGCTTACCCGCATCCACCACCACCACCCCCCCCCCACCCCCCACACTCACAGACTTCTCCCTTTTGTTCCTTCCCAGCCCCACCTTTCCCCCAGCTCTGCATTCGCTCAAAAGCTGTTCATCAACATCTTTCAGTTCTGATGAAAGGTCATCAACCTGAAAGTTTAACTCTGTTTCTCTCTGCACAGATGCTGCCTAACCTGCTGAGTGCTTCCAGCATTTTCTGATTTTACTTCAGATTTCCAGCATCCGTAGGATTTTGCTTTTGCAATTTAAATAAGTTGGGTTTCCAGGAAACTGAGAACACCTTCGGCCTTGTGCACGACTGAAGAGCTCCCGGTGGTGGGGATCTGCTGCGTACCTGGTCATGCTTGAGCGCCACCAGTTCAGAGGACCCATTGTTGGGCGTGGGAACAACCTTGGCCCAGGTAGCTTTGAAGGGATTGGGCTCCTGCAGCACATGGAAACAAAACAGGTTACAGTCCAGAAATATTCAAGCTCTCCTGTACATCTCAAACCACTCAGCAAGCTCACAAAAGCACATTTTTACGAGTCTGGGGAAGCTGAACAAATCCAACAGAAATTTTAAGCATTCACATTTGCAAATATTTTTAATAGTGATCTTTAAAAAAGGTCTTTTTTGATACAAGATTCCCCAATTATTTCATAGAAACATAGGAATTTCTAGACATAAAAAAGTCCATCTCGTCTTTTTTATTCTTTCTTGGGATGTGGGTGTCACTGGCAGACCAGCATTTATTGCCCATCCCGAACTGCCTTTGAACTGACTCGCTTGAGGGGCCATTTCAGAGGGTAGTTAAGAGTCAACCACATTGCTGAGGGTCTAGGGTCACATGTAGGCCAGACCAGGTAAGAACAGCAGATTTCCTTCCCGAAAGGATATTAGAGAACCAGATGGGTTTTTGCAACAATCAACAATAGTTTCATGCCATCATTACTGAGACAGTTTTCAGTTCCATATTTTAATTAATTGAATTTAAATTCCACCAGCTGCCGAGATGGGATTTGAACCCATGTCCAAAGGCACTAGCTCAGGCCTCTGGATTACTAGCCAGATGACATTTCCATGCCACTATCTTCCCCCCCCCCCCCCCCTTTTTAACGTTTACCATCCTGGTAGTCACGTGATACGATAATGAAGTTGTTGACTAATCACAGCAATCAACATCAATTAGTTCAAAACAGACCCAGAAAAGAGGAAAGCCGCAGGTGGTGGAGAGCTTTGGGAACCAAAGGTTCAAAGTCACCTGCTCCTCCTAAGCACGATATACTCACCACATCATGTCTCATATTAGTTATGTGCTGTACTGCAAGATGCAATTTCTGAAAGAAATCTCACCTAATTTCACCAGCCTCACTCTCATTCCAATACCGACCCACCCTCCATCAACACGGAGCCTACCTCATCACCAAGCCCACCCCACAACCCCCATCAAAATTCAGACCCTAACCTCTGCCGAATACAGCTCCCTCCCCCTACTCCCAATCACTATGGACCCCTCCTTCTCCCAATACGGATCCCTCCCAGTTCTTGTGCAATGTAATTCTATGTAGTTAGCAGGGGAAACAGCTCAGTGAAGTGGCTTGAAGACCTGACTTTGCTCAAAATAAGCAGAGCTTTTAAAGAGGTAAGTACTGAATTGTCCAAAATAGAGGGTGCACATATGTTTTAAATGGCACCTTTGTAATCGACTCCTTGACGAATGACAAATGTTGGACATTATTTGTCTGATATAGGCCGCTGTCCTTACTAAGCGTGGATGGTGCAAAGTAATGAGAACTTATTACTAAACAATCTTAGCTTTCATACCATAACATATTTAAGGGACATACTAAAGTGAAACATTGATTAACCTCAGATTTCACACCCAATATTGCAGCAATATCACTGAACATATGGGGTTGCTCTCCTTGCAGCATGGGAGGTTGAGGTAAAATTCAATAGAAGTATACAATATTATGACACATTTAGATAAGGTAGACAAAGTAAAGCTGCTCCCATTAGCGGATTGTACGAGGACTAGAGGACACAGGTTTAAGGTTTTGGACAAGAGATGCAGAGGCATATGAGGAAGAACTTTTTTTTTTTATAAACGCAGCAAGTGGTAATGACCTGGAACACTCTGCCAACAGGGTGGTGGAAGGGGAGACGATGAATGGTTTCAAAAGGAAGTTGGACGGGCACTTCAGGGAAATAAATCCAGGGTGACGGGGATACAGTGGGAGAATGGGACAGATTGGATTGCTCTTCAGAGAGCCAGCATGGACTGGGGCCGAATGGCCTGTGCCATAATAATTATCACTATGTGCCCATCACGTGCATCCAGCATGACATGGAACTGTCCAACAGACCATTCTCAGTACCCAAAATCTGAATTCTTTCAACTGATATCCACCTTGGCCAGACTAATGGCTGTTGGGATTGGACAATTTAACATCAAACTTTCTTTTTTAGAGTGGAAAGATGGGGAGGAACAAGAATGTGGAATATGTTGCAACAAGATCAGGCATGATCAGTAAATTATAGTTGCAAGATGAATATCATATGGGTCCCACTGCTGGCAAAAGTGATCCAAGTAACATGACATACAGTTACCAAGGCCAAACATAAAAACATGGACAAGTGGGCCAGGAGATCCCAGCCAGAACTGCAACCATTATAGAACCATGGATGTTTCGAGCATAGAAAGTGGCCATTTGGCCCATCGTGCTTTTGCTGCCTCTTTACTAGAGCAATCCAAAACAAATCCCACTGCCCTGCATTCTATCCCCATTGCCCTACATCTTCCTCTACTTCATAAATTTATCTAATTTTGTCTTAAAAGATGCAATGGACTCCATTTCAACTCTCTTATAACTAAGCATTCCATTCAAAATTCACCTTTCACTTCCAACTCCTCAATCAGAGGAAAGAGAGCGAATAGGAAAAGACCATCAAACTCTTTGTAATTTTAAAAACCTCTCTTAAATCTTCCTTGAAAATATCCCCATCATCTGAAATCTCACAACTACGGTTCCTCGCCCCGGCATCATTCTGGTGAATCTGTACACTCTCCATGGCTTTAGTGTCCTTTTTATAGTGGGGTGCCCAGAGAACTCCAAAAGTGGTCACTCCATAACCATGCACAAATTTCTCATAACCTCTGCTATTTGTACAACCCAAATGCTACAGTGTCAGGGGGTGGAGGCAATTAAGGCTTTATCTACCTGCACATTCACTTTTGAAGAATTTTACATTTGCCCCTGGTTTAACCCAGCCCAGCCCCCTCCGGTCACGCTGTTCCACCAAGAATACATCACCACACACTTCACTACAAATTGTCTGTTACATGTCAGTCCACTCCACCGAGAAGTCTATTCTCTACTGAAATCCACCATAGCCTCACTCACTGCTAGTCAAACTCCCTTTGATGTGGTCAGAAATGGCACTCCGTGTCCCAGTTCAAATCATTTAAATATGAACAAATCACTGACAATTTGTACTTGTATACCACCTTTGCCATAATAAAACATCCTAATGTGCTTTGTAGGGGCACTATAACACAAAATATGACATTGAGACATGAGATATTAGGGCAGATGGCCAAAAGCTCATTCAAAAAGGCAGATTTTAAGGCGCTCTTTAAAGGTGGAAAAAAAGTAGAGAGGTGATGTTTAGGGCCCAGGCACCTGAAGGTATGAACTCCAGTGGTGGCACAATTAAAATCAGGGATGCTGAAGAGCCCAGAATAAGACAAGTGCTGATATCTCGGACAGTTGTGGGGCTGGTGGAGATTACAGAGATAGGGAGGGGTGAGGTCATGGAGGGATTTGAAAACAAGGATAAACATTTTTTAATAAAAGCAAAATACTGCGGATGCTGGAAATCTGAAACAAAAACAAGAAATGCTGGAATCACTCAGCAGGTCTGGCAGCATCTGTGGAAAGATGAAGCAGAGTTAACGTTTCGGGTCAGTGACCCTTCTTCGGAACAGTTCCGAAGAAGGGTCACTGACCCGAAACGTTAACTCTGCTTCTCTTTCCACAGATGCTGCCAGACCTGCTGAGTGATTCCAGCATTTCTTGTTTTGTTAAACATTTTTTAATCCCGGCGTTACTTAATTGAGAGCCAATGTCGGTCAGCAAGCACGGAACTGATGACATGGTGCGAGTAAGGAGACGGGCAGCAGAGTGTGGATGATATCAAGTTTACAGAGGACAAAATGTGGGAGGCTGGCCAGGAATGTGCGAGATTAGTCACGTGTCGAGGTCACAAAGGCATGGATGAGGGTTTCAGCAGATGAGTTGAGGTGGGGCAGAGTCGGGCAATGAAATAGGCAGCCTCAGTGATGGTACGGATGTGTGGTTCGTAGCTCACCTCGGGATCAAATATGACACTGTTTGTCATATGCTGTTTGTAGTATATATAAATGATTTGGAGGAAAATGTAGCTGGTCTGATTAGTAAGTTTGCAGATGACACAAAGGTTGGTGGAGTTGCGGATAGTGATGAGGATTGTCAGAGGATACAGCAGGATATAGATCGGTTGGAGACTTGGGCGGAGAAATGGCAGATGGAGTTTAATCCGGACAAATGTGAGGTAATGCATTTTGGAAGGTCTAATGCAGGTGGGAGGTATACAGTAAGTGGCAGAACCCTTAGGAGTATTGACAGGCAGAGAGATCTGGGCGTACAGGTCCACAGGTCACTGAAAGTGGCAACGCAGGTGGATAAGGTAGTCAAGAAGGCATACGGCATGCTTGCCTTCATCGGTCGGGGCATAGAGTATAAAAATAGGCAAGTCATGCTGCAGCTGTACAGAACCTTAGTTAGGCCACACTTAGAATATTGCGTGCATTCTGGTCGCCACACTACCAGAAGGACGTGGAGGCTTTGGAGAGGGTACAGAAGAGGTTTACCAGGATGTTGCCTGGTCTGGAGGGCATTAGCTATGAGGAGAGGTTGGATAAACTCGGATTGTTTTCACTGGAACGATGGAGGTGGAGGGGCGACATGATAGAGGTTTACAATGTTATGACTGGCATGGACAGAGTGGATAGTCAGAAGCTTTTTCCCAGGGTGGAAGAGTCAGTTACTAGGGGACATAGGTTTAGGGTGAGAGGGGCAAAGTTTAGGGGGATGTGTGAGGCAAGCTTTTTTTTTTTTTTTTACACAGAGGGTGGTGAATGCCTGGAACTTGTTGCCGGGGGAGGTGTTGGAAGCAGGTACGATAAAGACATTTAAGAGGCATCTTGACAAATACATGAACAGGATGGGAATAGAGGGATACGGACCCCGGAAGTGCAGAAGGTTTTAGTTTAGGCAGGCATCAAGATCGGCGCAGGCTTGGAGGGCCGAATGGCCTGTTCCTGTGCTGTACTGTTCTTTGACACCAAGGTCGCAAACAGACTAGTTCAGCCTCAGACAGCTGCCAGAAAGACGGATAGAGTTGGTGGTTAGTGAGCCAGGTTTGTGGTAGCAACCAAAGACAATGGCTTCTGTCTTCCAAATATCTAATTAGAGGAAATTTCTGCTCACCCAGTTGAGATGCTGGACAAGCAGTCTGACAATTTGGTCAACAGAGGGGTCAAGAGGGATAGAGCTGAGTGTCATCAGCATACATACTGAAACTGATGTATTCTCGGATGATATCAAAGACAACAAGTAGAGAGAAATAGGAGAGGGTCAAGGATCGATCCCTTGGGATACCAGAGGTAGGGGTGCAGAAGCAAGAAGAGAAACCATTGCAGGTGATTCTCTGGCTATGATTAGATAGATAAGAATGGAACCAAGCAAATGCAGTTCCATCCAGCTGGACAGGCAATGGAAGAGGCTGGTGAGATCAACTGTGTCAGATGCTGCAGGCAAGTGGAGAAGAGAGATAGTTCACCTTTGTCATGTGGGGTATCATTTGTGACATTGAGAGTAGTTTTGATACTGTGGCGGGGCAGAAACCTGATTGGAGGGATTTAAACGCCGGGAAAGATGGAACAAATTTGGCAGGCAACAACATGTTAAAGGTCTTTGGAGAAGAACAGGCAGTTGGAAATGGGGTGACAGTTTGTAAGGTCAGAGGGGTAAAGGCTTTTTTTTTTGAGAGGGGTGATGACAGCAGATGTGAAGGAGAGAGGGACAGTACATGAAGACAGAACGCTTACATGGGAGCCAGGAAGGAAGGTTGGGTGGTCAGTACTTTAACAGGAACAGGGTTTAGAAAGCAGGAGGAGGATCACGTGGACAAGATAGCTCGGAGAGGGCATGAGAAGGGGCAGGGGGTGGGGGGGGGGAAAAGATAGGAAAGAAACCAGAGAAAGATACAAGCTCAGAGATAGGAGAGAGGGAAACCTTAGAGAATGTTTTGCCTGGTGAGCTAGGGGAAGGGGCAGATGCAGCTGATCAAATAGTCTCAATCCTGTCACACTTGTTGGAGGAGAGGGTGGAGGAGACAGGGGAGAGGGCTAGAAGATTAAGGCTAGTAGAAAAAAGCTGAGTGTCCTGGAATAATGAGCACTATTCGAAGAGAGCAAGACCGGACAGTACTTTATATGGTTCAGTTAGATCTGGCAGTGAATGACTAAACCAGCTGTCCGCCATATCTGTCCAAGCGGACAAAACCATGAGCACTTCCAAACTTTGTCCAATAACGACCATTATTACCCCAAACCTGTGTTTGCTGTTTATACTTTCTCTATCCCTAATGCTACGTTTCCTTTCAAACACTCATCTGCCTTTTCATAACAAGCTTTTTGCAAAACACCATGTCAAATCTGAAAACCAATATATACTGTATATACTGCATTACTCCAATCTATGCTGATGATGCTGCATTAACATCCCACGCGGAAGAGTGCCTGCAGAGACTCATCGACAGGATTGCGGCTGCCAGCAACGAACTTGGCCTAACCATCAAGAAAACGAACATTATGGAACAGAACGTCAGAAATGCTCCATCCAACAATATCGGCGACCACGCTCTGGAAGTGGTTCAAGAGTTCACCTACCTAGGCTCCACTATCACCAGTAACCTGTCTCTCGATGCAGAAATCAACAAGTGCATGGGAAAAGCGTCCGCTGCTATGTCCAGACTGGCCAAGAGAGCGTGGGAAAATGGCCCACTGACACACTCGGACTTTTGTGTTCCGTATCAAGCCTGTGCCCTCAGTATCCTGCTCTACGGCAGCAAGGCCTGGACAACGTATGTCAGCCAAGAGTGACGTCTCAATTCATTCCATCTTCGCTGCCTCCAGAGAATCCTTGGCATCAGGTGGCAGGACCCTATCTCCAATGCAGAAGTCCTCGGGGCGGCCAACATCCCCAGCATATACACCCTACTGAGCCAGCGGCGCTTGAGATGGTTTGACCATGTGAGCCGCATGGAAGATGGCAGGATCCCGAAAGACACATTGTACAGCTCGTCGCTGGTATCACACCCACCAGCCATCCATGTCTCCGCTTTAAAGACGTCTACAAATGCGACATGAAGTCCTGTGATATTAACCACAAGTCGTGGGAGTCAGTTGCCAGTGATCACCAGAGCTGGTGGGCAGCCATAAAGGCGGGGCTAAAGAATGGCGAGTCGCAGAGACTTAGCTGTTGGCAGGAAAAAAGACAGAAGCGCAAGGACAGAGCCAACTGTGTAACAGCCCCGACAACCAATTTTATCTGCGGCACCTGTGGAAGAGTCGGTCACTCTGGAATTGGCCTTTATAACCACTCCAGGCGCTGCTCCACAAACCACTGACCACCTCCAGGCGCTTACCCATTGTCTCTCGAGACAAGGAGGCCAAAGAAGACTCCTATCTATACAATCACTTCATAAAAAAGGACTAATAAATTGGTTAAACATTTAACGCTAAACTCAGATCAGTCCCCAATAAAACCAATGGAATTCAAGGAAAAAGACTCGTGACTTGCAGAACCAAGAGAATGGTCTGCAATTGGAGATGGTTCTATAAAACAGAAATTGAAACACATGCTTGTTGGAGGTGGTTGGTAAGATGCCAGCTCAGGTCCTATATTTATAAGCATAGTGCACTGCAATGTATTCACTTATCCAATGAACCAAATTTCCATCTGTCCGCAACCAAACAAAATCTAGGCTGACACTCCGCTGCAGTAATGAAGGTGTGCTGCAATTTCGGAGGCGTCGTCTTTTAGATAAGATGCTAGTCGGTGAGTATCTGGTGGGTATTTTCTTTTTTCTTCTGATTTTTATTTTTTCTCTAACATTTAAATCTGTCTACTATGTAGAAGCTAAAATACCAGTAGTCGGTAGGTGGTTACTCATTTGTTCGTTCTATTTATAACCATTTTGTGTTATTTAACTTCTAATTTTGGTGCAGGAAGTAAATAATTTGAGGCATCGAATGCACATCCTGTCCCATGTGGGGACTCCAGGACCCTACCCATGTCCTGGACAACTACATGTGCAGAAAGTGCCACCAAATGCAAAAATGTGTGTGCCAAATCTTGGAACTCAAGAAGCAACTGGTGTCACTGAGGCGCATTCACGAGGATGAGATATATGTGGATAGCATGTTTCAGGAGGTGGTTATCCTGTAGCTTAAGAGAGCACAGGTAGAAAGGGACTGGGTGGCTGCCAGACAGACAAGGAGGACAAGGCAGGTAGTGCAGGAGTCTCCGGAGGGCATCCCAATTTCTAACTAGTATTCAGTTGCGAGTACCAATGGGAGAGAGGGTTCCTCTGGAGTGAGAGAATCATGACCAGAACACCATGGGTGGCTCAGCTGTGCAGGGCAGGAGGAAAAATGACAGGAGAGCAATAGTGGTAGGAGATTCTATAGTTAGGGGAACAGACAGGTATTGCTGTAGTCACAGACGTGAATCCAGGATGGTATGTTGCCTCCCTGATGCAACGGTCATGGACATCGAGCGGCTACAGAACATTCTGAAGGGTGAGGGTGCACAACCGGAGGCCGTGACCCACATTGGTACCAACGATATAGGTAGAAAAAGGGATGAGGTCCTGAAGGCTGAGTTTAGGGAGTTAAGAAACAGATTAGCAAGCAGAATCTCAAAAGGTAGTAATCTCCAGATTACTCCCAAGGCCACATGCGAGTGAGTATAGAAATAGGAGAATACACCAGATAAATGCGTGTCAGGAGAGATGGTGCAGGAGGGAGGGCTTCAGATTTTTGGGGCATTGGGACCGGTTCTGGGGAAGATGGGACCTGTACAAGCCGGACGGTCTGCACCTGAACAAGACTGGGATGAATATCCTTGCAGGAAAGTTTGCTAGTGCTATTGGGGGTGGTTTAAACTAGATTGGCAAGGGGATGGGAACCTGAGGGCAGTTTCAGATAGGACGAATTCAGAGCAAGGAACGGGAGGCAGAAAATTCATGAATGACTATGAAAGACAGAAGAAGCAAAGGTTAAAATGAGTACAGCACAGGAATTTGGCAGTGTTAAAAGGTACTTAGTTAAATGCAAGGATCATAGCAAATAAAGCCGATGAGCTGAGGGAAGATAGACACATGGCAGCATGATAACACTGCTGTAACGGAAACTTGGCTTAAAGAGGAGCAAATATGGCAGCTCAACATCCCTGGATATAGAGTTTTCAAGCAGGATAGGGAGACGGATAAAAAAGTTGGGGGTGTAGCATTATTGGTTAAAGAATCGTTAACAGCTGTGAGGAACAATGAAATGCTAAATGAATCATCAAATGACGCCATATGGGTTGAGCTCAGAAATAAAAAAGGGCAGCTACATTACTAGGAGTGTACTATACCCCTCCAGTGAGAGGGAGATAGAAAAATAAATATGTTGGCAAATTTCTGAGTGTAAAAACAATAGGGCAATAACTGTTGGGGATTTCAACTATCCTAATATCAACTGGGATACAAACAGTGTGAAGGGCACAGAGAACGGCATTCAACAGAACTTCTTTTAGCCAGCACATAACAAGCCCAACAAGAGACGGTGCAATTCTCGATTTAGTCGTAGGAAATGAAGCTGGGCAAGTGGATGACGTAGCAGTGGGTGACCATTTTGGAGATAGTGACCATAATACAGTTAGTTTTAGTTTTAGAGATACAGCACTGAAACAGGCCCTTCGGCCCACCGAGTCTGTGCCGACCATCAACCACCCATTTATACTAATCCTACACTAATCCCATATTCCTACCACATCCCCACCTGTCCCTATATTTCCCTACCACCTACCTATACTAGGGGCAATTTATAATGGCCAATTAACCTATCAACCTGCAAGTCTATGAGCATGTGGGAGGAAACCGGAGCACCCGGAGGAAACCCACGCAGACACAGAGAGAACTTGCAAACTCCACACAGGCAGTACCCAGAATTGAACCTGGGTCGCTGGAGCTGAGGCTGCGGTGCTAACCACTGCGCCACTGTGCCGCCCATTTAGCATTATTATAGAAAAGTACAAAGATAAAACAGGAGTATAAGTTCTAAGTTGGGGGAAGGCAAACTTTACGAAGCTGAGAGATGATCTGGCGAAGGTGGACTGGATACAGCTACTTGAAGGAAAATCAGTGGCAAACCAGTGGGAGGCATTCAAAAGCAAGTTTCTACAGGCACAGTGTAGGCATGTCTCCACAAAGAAAGAGGGTGGTACTGCCAAATCTAGAGCTCTATGGTTATCTAGAAGCATGCAGGATAAGATAAAGCAGAGAAAGAAAGCTTATATCAGTCACAAAAAAACTTAATACTTTAGAAAGCCTAGAGGAGTATAGAAAGTGCAGGGGTGAAGTAAAAAGGGAAATTAGGAAAGCAAAGAGAGGACATGAAAAATTATTGGCAGGTAAAATCAAGGAAAACTCAAAGATGTTCTATCAGTACATTAAGAGCCAGAGAATAACTAAGGAAAGGGTAGGGACTATCAGAGATGTACAAGAGAACTTGTGCGTGGATGCAGAAGATGTGGCCAGGGTTCTTAATGATTACTTTTTTGTTTATTCAATCGTGGAATGTGGGCATCGCTGGCTAGGCCAGCATTTATTGCATACCCATACAAACGGAGTGGTTTGTTAGGTCATTTCAGAGCGCATTTAAGAGTCAACCACATTGCTGAGAGTCTGGAGTCACATGTAGGCCAGACCAGGTAAGTACAGCAAACATTAGTAAACCAGATGGGTTTTTACAACAATCAACAATGGTTCCAGATTTATTAATCGAATACAAATTCCACCATCCGCCATGGTGGGATTCAAACCCATGTCCCCAGAGCAGAAGCCTCGGGCTCAGGGTTACTAGTCCAGTGACACTACCATTGCGCCAACATCTCCCCTTTGTCTCTGTCTTCACAAAGGAGAGGGATGATGCAGACGTTGTAGTTAAAGGGGAGTGCGAAATATTAGATACCATAAGCATAATCAGGAAGTACTAGAGGGGTCTGACATCCTTGAAAGTAGATACATCACCAGGGCCAGGTAGATTGTATCCCAGGCTATTATAGGAAGCCAGGGATAAATAGCTGATGCTCTGAGGATCCATTTCAATTCCTCACTAGATACAGGCGAGGTACCAGAGGATTGGAAGTCTGCAAACATTGTACCATTGCTTAAAAAGGGTGCAAGGGATAGGCCAAATAATTATAGGCCAGTCTGTCTGACCTCGGTGGTGGACAAATTATTAGAATCAATTCTGAGATATGAGAAATGAGAGAAACTGTCACTTAGAAAGGCTAAATCAGGAATGGTCAGCATGGATTTATTAAGGGAAGGTCGTGCCTTACTAATTTAATTGAATTTTTTGACGAAGTAACAAGGAGGATTGATGAGGGTAGTGCAATGGATGTCGTCTACATGGATTTTAGTAAGGCATTTGACAAGGTCGCACATGGCAGACTGGTCAGAAAAGTAAAAGCCCATGGGATACAGGGGAATGTGGCGAGTTGGATCCAAAAATGGCTCTGACAGGAAACAAAGGGTAATGGTCGGCGGATTTTTTGCAAATGGAAAACTGTTTCCAGTGGTGTTCTACAGGGTTCAGTGCTGGGGCCCTTGCTGTTTGTGGTATATATTCATGAATTGGACTTAATTGTGGGAGGCATGATTGAGAAATTTGCAGATGACACAAACATTGGCCGTGTAGTTGATAGTGAAGAGGACAGCTGTAGACTCCAGAATGATATCAATGGTTTGGTTGAGTGGGTGGAAAAGTGGCAAATAGAATTCAATCTGGAGAAGTGCGAGGTAATGCATTTGGGGAGGACAAACAAAGCAAGGGAATCCACAATAAACCAGAGGATATTGAGAGGGGTAGATTGAGAGACCTTGAAGTGCATGTCCATGGGTCCCTAAAGGTGGCAGGACAGGTAGATAAAGCGGTGAAGGCATATGGAATGCTTTCCTTTATTGGCCGAGGTATAGAATACAAAAGCAGGGATGTAATGCTGGAACTGTATAAAACACTAGTTAGGCCACAGCTGGAGTACAGCGTACAGTTCGGGACACATTACAGGAAGGACATAATTGCTCTGGAGAGAGTACAAAGTCAGATTTACAAGAATGTTGCCAGGGCTTGAAAATTGCAGCTATGAGGAAAGATTGGATAGGCTAGGGTTGTTTTCCTTAGAACAGAGGAGGCTGAGGGATGACTTAATTGAGGTGTACAAAATTATGAGGAGCCTAGATAGAGTAGACAGGAAGGACCTGTTTCCCCTTGCGGAGAGGTCAGTTACCAGGGGGAACAGTTTCAAGGCGATTGGTAGAAGGATTAGAGGTGACATGAGGAAAAACTTTTTCACCCAAAGGATAGCGAGTGTCTGGAATTTGCTGCCTGTATCGGTGGTGGAGGCAGAAACTCTCAACTCATTTAAAAGGTACTGGATCTGCACCTGAAGTGCTGTAACCTGCAAGGCTACGGACCAGGTGCTGAAAGGTGGGATTAGAATGGGCGGCTAGTTTTTTCAGCCGACACAGACACGATGGGCCTCTTTCTGTGCTGTAACTTTTCTATGGTTCCTTTTCTATGTTAAAGAGGCCTTGTCTGCCCTCTCAGGTGAATATAAAAGGTGGTATTATTTCAAAGATGAACAGGGAAGATCTCCATGGTGTCCTGGCCAATATTTAATCGCTCAAGCAACATAATCACATAATTGTTTGTGGGACCTTCCTGTTCGCAAACTGGTCGTCACGTTCCTATATTACAACAGTGCCTCCAATTCAACAATACTTAATTGACTGCAAAGCAGGTTGGGACATCCTGAAGGCCTGAAATGTACTATCTGAAAATGTTTCCTTTTATCAGAGTTATTGGAAGCTCTATACCCATTTATAAAAGACCCAGAATTGTCAGCCAACTGAACACAAAGGGATCAGATCCCAAATAAGGCTTTCTTTTTATCATTTAACCCTGCTCAAAAATACTTTATACCAAAAAAAACCTTGTGTGCACAAGTACAGAGAACAATGCTTAAATCTCAGAGACTAAAGACCACTGAATATTCCAAAAGCCAAAAGTGAAATGCTGTCCACAAACAATCTCTATTTAGTCAGCTAATGGAGGCAGAGCCCACACTCATTTACAGGAATATATCTCACCACTCTACTAAGCTTGTATCCTCAACTTGGGTGCAGTGACTATACATTAGTGTCGTAGGCCCAACCATCTTCAGCTGCTTCATCAATGACCTTCCTTCAATCATAAGGTCAAAAGTGGGGATGTTCGCTGATGATTGCACAATGTTCAGCACCATCCACGACTCCTCAGATACTGAAGCAGTCCATGTAGAAATGCAGCAAGACCTGAACAATATCCAGGCTTGGGCTGATAAGCAGCAAGTAACATTCATGCTACACAAGTGCCAGGCAATACCATCACAAACAAGAGAGAATCTAACCATCTCCCCTTGACATTCAATGGCATTACGATCACTGAGTCCCCCACGATCAACATCCTAGGGGCTACCATTGACCAGAAACTGAACTGGAATAGCCATATAAATACCATGGTTACAAGAGCAGGTCAGAGGCTAGGAATTCTGTGGCGAGTAACTCACCTCCTGACTCCCCAAACCCTGTCTACCATCTAAAAAGGCACAAGTCAGGATGGTGCAGCTCCAACAACACTCAAGAAGCTCGACACCATCCAGGACAAAGCAGCCAGCTTGATTGGCACCACACTGACAAACATTTAACCCTCCACCACTGACGCACAGTGGCAGTGTACACCATCTACAAGGTACAGTGCAACAACTCACCAAGGATCCTTCTACAGCACCTTCCAAACCCGGGACCTCTACCACCTGGAAGGACAAGGATAGAAGATGCATGGGAACACCACCACCTGCAAGTTCCCCTCTAACCCACACAACATCCTCACTTGAAACTATATCGCCGTTCCTTCACTGTCACTGGTCAAAGCCCTGTAACTCCCTTCAAAACAGCACTGTAGGTGTACCAACCCCACATGGACTACAACGGTTCAAGAAGGCAGCTCACCACCATCTTCTCAAGGGCGATTAGGGACGGGCAATACATGCTGGCCTAGACAGCAATGCCCACATTCCATGAATGAATTTTTTAAAACTACTATGCCCCACTCATAGTTGCTGAATTCAAAATATCTATTAATTTGAAAAGTATGCAAAATAGCACCCATGTTGTTTTGTTTAAAGCCCGAAGTAAATTGGAACATTTTTGGAATGAAAAACACTTAGTTACTAAAGAAATAACAGGTAGTACACCCTCCGTGCATTGTTCCCTTACGCTTCCCTTTTCGGCAACTAACTGTGCAACAGAAATCCTGACGATTATATTTTATTTTGTCTTGAATCAGCAGAATGAACCCTGTACATTTAAAACCTTGATGCTGTGTAAATCCAAACTGCACATAACAAGGCCAGTATTCGGGTCTATCCTTCTTCTTTGGCCTCCTTGTCTCGAGAAACAATGGGTAAGCGCCCGGAGGTGGTCAGTGGTTTGTGAAGCAGCGCCTGGAGTGGCTAAAAAGGCCAATTCTAGAGCGACAGACTCTTCCACAGGTGCTACAGATATAATTGGTTGTCGGGGCTGTTACACAGTTGGCTCTCCCCTTGCACTTGTCTTTTTTCTTGCCAACTGCTAAGTCTCTTCGACTCGCCACACTTTAGCCCCACCTTTATGGCTGCCCGCCAGCTCTGGCGATCACTGGCAACTGACTCCCACGACTTGTGATCAATGGCACAGGACTTCATGTCGCGTTTGCAGACGTCTTTAAAGCGGAGACATGGACGGCCGGTGGGTCTGATACCAGTGACAAGCTCGCTGTACAATGTGTCCTTGGGGATCCTGCTGTCTTCCATGCGGCTCACATGGCCAAGCCATCTCAAGTGCCGCTGGCTCAGAAGGGTGTATATGCTGGGGATGTTGGCCGCCTCGAGGACTTCTGTGTTGGAGATACAGTCCTGCCACCTGATGCCAAGGATTCTCTGGAGGCAGCGAAGATGGAATGAATTGAGATGTCGCTCTTGGCTGACATACGTTGTCCAGGCCTCGCTGCCGTAGAGCAAGATACTGAGGACACAGGCTTGATACACACGGAATTTTGTGTTCCGTGTCAGTGCACCATTTTCCCACTCTCTCTTGGCCAGTCTGGACATAGCAGTGGGTCCAGTTGCCAGTTATATCTATGCCATCTACTGCCAGTCCTCTACCCAGGAACACCCAGCCTATTCCCAGTCCCTGCACCCAGCTTTACCCAGCCTATTCCCAGTCCCTGTACCCAGGTACACCCAGTCTATTCCCAATCCCTGTACCCAGGAACACCCAGCCTATTCCCAATCCCTGCACCCAGCTTTACCCAGCCTATTCCCAGTCCCTGTACCCAGGTACACCCAGCCTATTCCCAATCCCTGTACCCAGGAACACCCAGCCTATTCCCAATCCCTGTACCCAGGTACACCCAGTCTATTCCCAATCCCTGTACCCAGGTACACCCAGTCTATTCCCAATCCCTGTACCCAGGTACACCCAGTCTATTCCCAGTCCCTGCACCCAGCTTTACCCAGCCTATTCCCAGTCCCTGTACCCAGGTACACCCAGTCTATTCCCAATCCCTGTACCCAGGTACACCCAGTCTATTCCCAATCCCTGTACCCAGGTACACCCAGTCTATTCCCAGTCCCTGCACCCAGCTTTACCCAGCCTATTCCCAGTCCCTGTACCCAGGTACACCCAGTCTATTCTCAATCCCTGTACCCAGGTACACCCAGTCTATTCCCAATCCCTGTACCCAGGTACACCCAGTCTATTCCCAATCCCTGTACCCAGGTACACCCAGTCTATTCTCAATCCCTGTACCCAGGTACACCCAGTCTATTCCCAATCCCTGTACCCAGGTACACCCAGTCTATTCCCAATCCCTGTACCCAGGTACACCCAGTCTATTCCCAGTCCCTGCACCCAGCTTTACCCAGCCTATTCCCAGTCCCTGCACCCAGCTTTACCCAGCCTATTCCCAGTCCCTCTACCCAGGAACACCCAGCCTATTCCCAGTCCCTGTACCCAGGTACACCCAGTCTATTCCCAATCCCTGTACCCAGGTACACCCAGTCTATTCCCAATCCCTGTACCCAGGAACACCCAGTCTATTCCCAATCCCTGTACCCAGGTACACCCAGTCTATTCCCAATCCCTGTACCCAGGTACACCCAGTCTATTCCCAGTCCCTGCACCCAGCTTTACCCAGCCTATTCCCAGTCCCTGCACCCAGCTTTACCCAGCCTATTCCCAGTCCCTCTACCCAGGAACACCCAGCCTATTCCCAGTCCCTGTACCCAGGTACACCCAGTCTATTCCCAATCCCTGTACCCAGGTATACCCAGTTTATATCCAGTCCCTGCCCGCGGGCGCGCTCTTACCTTGGTGCAGGTGAGCAGGCAGTGCGCGTGCACGGACCAGTGCCCGGACAGCACGGTGAGGATGTGCGCGATCCCGAGCGCAGCGAGCGTGATCAGCCCGGCCTCCGGGTACTGGCTGACCCCGTACTGGCACACCCACATATAGAGCCAGGCGGCGTACAGCGCCGCAAACGGCCCCAGCGTGAAGTGGAGGAGCAGCGGCCGGGAGCGGTACAGCGACACGCTCTGCACCAGCTCCTCGCCAAAAGCGGGCCCCCCACTCCGGGTCGCGAGTGGCTCCAGCTGCGGCTCCATCACCGCAGCAGCCGCAGGCCTAACTCAGTGACGCCGCACAGCAACCGGCACTCCACCCACGTGACCCCGGCGCGGCGAGGGCCACTTCCGGTTAACGTGCGCCTCCTGGCAACCGGCATTTCCGCGAGCAGAACATGCTGCAAAAGACTCCTGCATTATCTATTTTTATTAAATGCTTTTCCCATAAACTGGAATTAATATATTGTCATTCTTTTTGTTTTGTTGAGCAATCCGATCACTGATCACATGAGGAGTTTAATCTATAAAATCAACAAATTAGCGGTTCGGATACTGACTGAGGGTACACGTATTAAGTATAAACCAATCAGGAGAAAGAGTTAACTGATGGACAGCCAGCTCATCCAATGGACCGCAGCTGTTCGGATGAGTGGGCGTTACAGGATGACCAATCATCTTCCTGGGCGGTGCCTATTCGCTCCGCCCCTGCTGACCTTGCCGGAGAGTTGGGAGTTGGACGGTGGAAGGGCATTGAGTTACAGGCAGCATGTGAGTGAGGTGGTGGAGAATAGTAAGACTTTCATTTATATAACGCCTGGTACGACCATCGGACAGCTCAAAGCGCTTTACAGCCACTGTTGTAATGTAGGAAAGGATGAAGCAAGTTCCCACAAACAGCAATGTGGCTATGGGCAGAGACCTTTGAAAGAGTGGCACATACATCCACATGAGAAGGCAGATAGGGCCTTGATCTAATGTCTTATCTGAGAGATAGTGCAGCACTCCCTCCGTGCTGCGTTGAGTGTTACCTTGATTTTTATGTTCAAGCCCTGGAATGGAACTTGAACCCAGAACCTTGTGCCTCAGAGACATGAGTGCTACCCACTGAGCTACGTTGGCAAGAGCTATAGAGCTTTGTTGTACGACTGGTCCCCACTGAGATGAGAGATCAGTGGTATGCCAGGGTTTGGCTCTGTCCTGAGAGTGCATCCTCCCACTGTCCACACATCCTCTCCTCCAGATCAATTGGTACCAGCCTCTAGTGCTGGAGTCACTGGTGCTGGAGTTCCAGTGTAGCAGGTGGCAGCGGATGCATTGCACATACTCCAACAGGGGATGGTGTGTGAGCAGTCGGGACTTCCACCTTGATGGAAGTTCAGAAATCTGCACTTTGAGGCTTTGGGTGACAGACTGGAGGGCGTCAAGAATTGTGGCTTCCAGTCTCTTACTGAAGCCTTGCAAAATCTGCCAGCTTTCAAGTTGATGACTGGGACTGCATTTTAGTGGAAGGGCAGCTGATGCAGGCCCAGTGCCTGCTGCTCCCACCTTCTCTCCAACAGGCACGTGGGCTGCAAGAGCAGCAGGCATGGTGTATGCTGTTCACGGCAGGCTGCACAAGGCAACTCAGGATCTCCCTCCTGGGATACAGGCAGAGCAGTGCTGCTCTAGGAGCGCACAACAATCAGCCAGGCATTGTTTCCCCACCTTTCTGTCCTCCGGTCTACTTGGCTCATCTAGGCACTAGGGCCAAGCAAGGGGGATAGAGGGATAAAAGAGAATTTATCTCCTGTCTCAGCTGCGTCCTCCTTTGTCAGGAGTTGTCTGCTGTAATGGGATGAGAATGGCTTCAGTGCATCCTTGATCAGCTGATTTGCACCAGCTTCAGGTGACTATAGGTGTCCTTGCATCGGAAAACATGGTCGCAATTTGAAGAGAGCTTCTGAACAAGCGCAATTGGAGGAAACGCACTTTTATAACTTGGGCCGCAGCCAGTAATCTGGGCAGAAACGCATTTGGGCATACTGTACTTCGGGCATAACTCACCTGATACTCAAGAAATTCCAAGTGCAAGTTTCTGAAAATTAACAGTTACTAATCTTAAGTCTTTTATTTATTTCAGTTGTATTGCTTTTGAAAATATTTTTTTTTGTTTATACATACATTCAATCTCCTTTGCAGCTTGCTCTTTGAAAAATGTTCTCTTGTAACTGGCTGCTTCTGTCACCCTCTCTCCCTCTGTGTGTGTCTGATCTTTATTTTGTTTTACTGGCAGGCAAGCAGCGTTTGAGATAACCACGCGGTACTGTTCAAAGGAGATGGAGGCATATGGGCAGTGTGTCGCATCAAACCCATCCTCGTGGCAGAAGGACTGTCACCAGTTGAAAACCGTGGTTGCTCAGTGCACGTCATCGCAGTGAGTTTGTTGGGGAGCGGGAGCACCTAACGAAAGCTGAGGATATGGGTTCCGATCTCTTGTTAGCGAAGGGTCGAGCATGTGGGATGCAGCCAAGGGCTCTGGATGGCACTCACCTCTGAGTCAGAAAGTTGTGGATTCAAGTCCCACTCCAGAGACTTGAACACAAAATCTAGACTGGCAGTTCCAGTGCAGTACTGCGGGTGTGCTGCATTGCCACAGGTGCTATTTTTTGTTTGGGACATTAAAACAAGGACCCGTCTACACTCTCGGGTGGACATAAAAGATTCCATGGCACTATTTAAAGAAGAGAAGAGTAGTTCTCCCTGGTGTCCTTGGGCCAATGTTTATCACTCAGCCAACATCACATAATGACCCAGATAATCTAGTTTTTAATTACGTTGCTGTTTGTGGGAGCTTGGTGTGCACAGTTTGTCTGTTGCATTCTCTACATTCCAACAGTGAACTACAGTTCAGAATTGAATTTAATGGACTGGAGTGCTGTAGCGGGACGTCCTCCCTCACGTAAAGTCAGGAAAAGAAAATTGGTCAGCCGATAATTAAGAAACATCACGCTTCAAGAAAGATGTGAAGACATTAGAGAGAGTGCAGAAAAGATTCACGAGAATGGTTCCAGGGATGAAGGAGGTTTAAACTAATTTGGCAGGGGGATGGGATACAGAGTGGAGGTACAGTCGGGGGTGATGCACAGTCAAATATAAAAGAGAAACTGAGCCAGTCTGGAAAGCAGAGCAGATATGTTAAGGCACAAGTGAAAAATGCAAGGCTGGATTGCATCTATTTTAATGCAAGGAGTCTTACTAGTAAGGAAGATGAATTGAGGGCATTGATTAGCACATGGGATTACGATATTGCTATCACAAAGACATGGTTGAGGGAGGGGCAGGACTGGCAACTCAATATTCCAGGGTATAGAACCTACAGGCGAGTCAGGGGAGGGGGTAAAAGAGGAGGTGGCATTGCAGTGTTGATCAAGGAGTCAATTACTGCAGTAAGGGAGGGGTGATATCTTAGAAGGTTCCTCAAATGAGGCCATATGGGTAGAACTTAAAAACAAAAAGGGGGCAATCACTTGGCTGGGAGTGTACTACAGGCCTCCAAACAGTCAGGAAGAGATAGAGGAGCAGATATGTTGGCAAATCTCAGAGTGGTGTAAAAATAATAGGGTAATAATAGGGGATTTCAACTTCCCTAATGTCAACTAGGATAGTCTTGGTGCAAAAGGCTTAAAGGGGGCGAAATTCTTAAACTGCATCCAGGAGAGCTTTTTTAACCAGTACGTAGAAAGTCCTACAAGAGAAGGGGCAGTACTGGACCTAATTCTAGGAAAAGAAGCCGGACAAGTGGTAGAAGTGTCAGTGGGGGAGCATTTCAGGGATAGTGACCATAACACTGTAAGATTTAAGGTAGTTTTGGAAAAGGACTAAGATGGACCAGAAGTAAAGGTTCTGAATTGGAGGAAGGCCGACTTCAACAGCAGAGGCACTAGAGGAGTATAGAAAGTGTAGGGGGTGTACCTAAAGTAATTAGGAGAGCGAAGAGGGGACATGAAAAAACACTGGTGGGCAAAATAAAGGAAAATCCTAAGGTGTTTTATAAGTATATGAAGGGCAAGAGGATAACCATAGAAAGAGTAGGGCCCATTAGGGACCTAAGTGGCAATTTGTGTGTGGAGCCGGAGGACATAGGTGAGATTTTAAATGATTACTTTTCATCTGTTTTCGCTGTGGAGAACGACGATGTAGGTGTAGAGATCAGGGAGGGGGAATGTAATATACTTGAACATATTAGCATTGAAAGGGAGGAAGTATTAGCTGTTTTAGCGGGCTTACAAGTGAATAAATCCCCAGGCCCAGATGAGATGTATCCCAGGCTATTATGTGAGGCAAGGGAAGAGATAGCAGGGGCTCTGACACAAATTCTCAAATCCTCTCTATCCACAGGAGAGGTACCAGAAGATTGGAGGACAGCGAATGTGGTACTATTATTCAAGGAGGGGAGCAGGGGCATAGAATATAAGAGCAGGGAGGTTATGATGGAGCTGTATAAAACGCTAGTTAGGCCACAGCTGGAGTAATGTGTACAGTTCTGGCACCACACTATAGGAAGGATGTGATTGCACTGGAGAGGGTGCAGAGGAGCTTCACCAGGATGTTGTCTGGGCTGGAGCATTTCAGCTATGAAGAGAGACTGAAAAGGCTAGGGTTGTTTTCCTTAGAGCAGAGAAGGATGAGGGGGGACATGATTGAGGTATACAAAATTATGAGGGGCATTGATAGGTTAGATAGGAAGAGACTTTTTCCCTTAGCGGAGGGATCAATAACCAAGGGGCATAGATTTAAGGTAAGGGGCAGGAGGTTTAGAGGGGATCTGAGGAAAACCTTTTTCACCCAGAGGGTGGTTGGAATCTGGAATACACTGCCTGAAGAGGTGGTAGAGGCAGGAGCCCTCACAACATTTAAGAAGTATTTAGATGAGCACTTAAAACGCCATAGCATACAAGGCTGAGGGCCAAGTGCTGGAAAATGGGACTAGAATAGTTAGGTGCTTGATGGCCGGCACAGACACAATGGGCCAAAGGGCCTGTTTCTGTGCTGTATGACTCTATGACTAAACCAGGTAATTACAGGCCGGTGAGCCTAATGTCAGTGGTAGGGAAACTATTGGAAAAAATTCTGAAGGACAGGATTAATCTCCACTTGGAGAGGCAGGGAATAATCAGGGATAGGCAGCGTGGCTTTGTCAGGGGGAGATCATGTCTAACTAACTTGATTGAATTTTTCGAGGTGGTGACTAGATGTGTAGTTGAGGATAAAGCAGTTGATGTAGTCTACATGGACTTCAGTAAGGCTTTTGATAACATCCCACATGGGCGATTGGTTAAGAAAGTAAGAGCCCATGGGATCCAGGGCAATTTGGCAAATTGGATCCAAAATTGGCTTAGTGGCAGGAGGCAGAGGGTTGTTTTTACAAGTGGAAGCCTGTGACCAGTGGTGTACCACAGGGACCTGTGCTGGGACCCTTGCTGTTTGTAGTGTACATTAATGATTTAAATGTGAATATAGGAGGTATGATAAGTAAATTTGCAGATGACAAGAAAATTGGTGGTGTCGTAAATAGTGAGGAGAAAAGCCTTAGATTACAGAACAATATAGATGGGCTGGTAAGATGGGCGGAGCAGGGGCAAATGGAATTTAATCCTGAGAAGTGAGAGTTGATGCATTTTGGGAGGACGAGCAAGGCAAGGGAATATACAATGGATGGTAGGACCCTCGGAAATACAGAGGGTCAGAGGGACCTTGGTGTACTTGTCCATAGATCACTAAGAGCAGCAGCATGGGTAGATAAGCTGGTTCGGAAGGCTTATGGGATACTTGCCTTTATTAGCCGAGGCTCAGAATATAAGAGCACGGAGGTTATGATGGAGCTGTATAAAACGCTAGTCAGGCCACAGCTGGAGTACTGTGTACAGTTCTGGCCACCACACTATAGGAAGGATGTGATTTCACTGGAGAGGTTGCAGAGGAGATTCACAAGGATGTTGCCTGGGCTGGAGCATTTCAGCTACAGAAAGACTGGATAGGCTAGGGTTGTTTTCCTTCGAGCAGAGAAGGCTGAGGGGGGACATGATTGAGGTATACAGAATTATGAGGGGCATTGATAGGTTAGACAGGAAGAAACTTTGACCCCTCCGCTAAGGGTAAGTAACCAGGGGGCAGGAGGTTTAGAATGGATTTGAGGAAAAAAATTTTCACCCAGCGGGTGGTTGGTATCTGGAACGCACTGCCCGAAGGGGTGGTAGAGGCAGGAACCTTCACAACATTTAAGAAATATTTAGATGAGCACTTGAAACGCCATAGCATACAAGGCTACCGGCCAATTATAGAATGGGATTAGAATAGTTAGGTACTTGATGGCTGGCACAGACACAATGGGCCGAAGAGCCTGTTTCTGTGCTGCATAACTCTATGACTCTAACTTCAGTTATGAAGATATATTGGAGAAGTTGGGACTGTTTTCCTTAGGGAAGAGAAGACTATGAGACTATTTGATAGCAGTATTAAAAATCATGAGGGGTCTGGACAGAGTTTAGTTTAGAGATACAGCACTGAAACAGGCCCTTCGGCCCACCGAGTCTGTGCCGACCATCAACCACCCATTTATACTAATCCTACACTAATCCCATATTCCTATCACATCCCCACCTGTTCCTATATTTCCCTACCACCTACCTATACTAGGGGCAATTTATAATGGCCAATTTACCTACCAACCTGCAAGTCTTTTGGCTTGTGGGAGGAAACCGGAGCACCCGGGGAAAACCCACGCAGACACAGGGAGAACTTGCTAACTCCACACAGGCAGTACCCAGAATTGAACCCGGGTCGCTGGAGCTGTGAGGCTGCAGTGCTAACCACTGCGCCACTGTGCCGCCCAGTGATAGGGAGATAGGGAGAAACTGTTCACACTCATGAACGGATCGAGAAAGAGAGGGCACAGATTTAAAGTAATGGGCAAGAGAAGCAAAAGCGACATGAGGAAAAACTTTCACACGGCGAGTGGTTACGGTCTGGAATGCGCTGCCTGAGAGTGTGGTGGAGGCAGGTTCAATTGAAGCATTCAACAAGGAATTAGACAGTTATATGAAAAGGAAGAATGTGCAGGGTTACGGAGAGAAGGCAGGGGAATGGCATTAGGTGAATTGCTCATTTGGAGAGCTGGTGCAGACAAGATAGGCCGAATGGCCTCCTTCTGTGCTCAGGGAATGATTGATTGATGCTTTTAAGAAGCTAGATAAGAACATGAGGGAGAAAGGAATAGATGGATATGCTGGTACGGTGAGATGAAATAGGATGGGTGGAGGCTTAAACACCAGCATAGACGAATGGTCTGTTTCTGTGCTGTAAGTTCTATGTAATTGTTTCACAGCTTTCACCCTGGTTTACAATTTCTCCATTTTCTTGCAGTGCTGCAGAACTAGTGCTCAAATCCATCTCCAGGGCGCTTTTTCTTTTGCATTTTTTAAATCTTATTTTAATATTTTCCTGCACCTCCTGAAGATGTTGCTGTCCTTTTTCCCTGTATGTTTTCTGTAGATTGTTTTCCTTCTATTTTGAGACAGCTTGTTTATTACACGTTTGTCTTGCATGTGTATCTTGCTCAGTTATTATTCATTGATTAGTGTTCCATTGTTATCTTTCTACATGTAAAGACTTCACACGTTAGAATTGCTGGGCTTATCCGACAAAACCCTAGAATAATACCCGTGGAAGGGAGTTTTCCATGTTTAAAGAGTTGTGTATTCACTAGTTCTCTGATTCTCAGCTGTTCCAATCAAGATAAATCGGAAATAAAATCAGAAAGTGCTGGAAATACACAAGTCAGGCAGCATCTGTGGAGAGAGAAACAGAATTAACATTTCAGGTCTGTGACCCTTTGGGGTAAACCGGGAAGCAATTTTCCACACGAGTGGTAAAAGAACCTTCAAGACTGAGATTGATAAGTTTTTGTCGGGAAAGGATATCAAGGGATATGGAGCAAAGGCGAATAAATGGAGCTCAGGTACAGAACAGCCGTGATCTAATGGAATGGCGGAGCAGGCTTGAGGGGCTGAATGATCTCCTGTTTCTAGGGTTTACCAGCTACATGGCATCTGCAGTGAGGATTTTGCAGAGATCAGTAGGTTGCATTTGCACTGAAAGTTGACCGGCATGCATCTGCCCTCTGGGGATGAATGGGGCATGGGGTGGATGAAGAAAGTGGGCCTGGCTGTAGCAGGCACGTCATTGAGAGTCTGTTTTCTCTCCAGTGGCTGAAATTTCAGCAGAAACTAATTGCCGCCCCCAAAAGGCAGTAAAACCCAGATCACCCGTGCGCACCTCCTCACAACCGTTTCAAAACTCTGTTAGTGGAGGTATGGGAACCAGTTGCCCGTCTGTCTTGGTGCTTTGAGCATGGTAGTACAGGGAAATGGGTAGATTTGGGTGGGGGGGGCACCTTGGAGAGCAGCAGTATGTAGCAGATGTCATCAGTAAGAAGGATTAGGGGGACACCATGCAGATATTTAAAACCAGGAGCAGGCCAGTGAGATGGGGAGAGATTAGTCAGCGCGTCCGGTGTAAATCACAGAAGCTACTTTTTTTTTATTCGTTCATGAGATGTGGGCGTCCCTGACTCGGCCAACATTTATTGCCCATCCCTAATTGCCTTTGAGAAGGTGAGAGTGAGCTCTTTCTTGAACTGCTGCAGTCCTTGATGTGTAGGTACACCGATAGTGCTGTTAGGAAGGGAGTTGCAGGATTTTGACCCAGCGACAGTGAAGGAACGGCGATATTGTTGCAAGTCAGGATGGTGTGTGTCTTGGATGGGAACTTGCAGCTGGTGGTGGTCTGCTGCCCTTGTCCCTTGAGGTGGTAGAGGTTGCAGGTTTGGAAGGTGCTGTCGAAGGAGACTTGGTGCATTGCATCTTGTAGATGGTACATACTGCTGCCACTGTGCGTCAATGGTGAAGGGAGTGAATGTTGAAGGTGGTGGATGGGGCGCCAATCAGGCAGGCCACTTTGCCCTTTATGGTGTAGAGCTTCTTGAGTGTTGTTGGAGCTGCACCCATCCAGGCATGTGGAAAGTATTCACACACCTGATTTGTGCCTTGTAGATGGTGGACAGGCATTGGGGAGACAGGAGGTGAGTTACTCACTGTAGAATTCCCAGACCTGCTCTTGTAGCTACAGTGTGGCTGGTCCAATTCAGTTTCTGGTCAATGGTGAGCCCCAGCATGTTGATAGTGGGAGATTCAGCGATTGTAATGTCATTAAACATCAAGAGGAGATGGTGTTGTTAGAGATGGTCATTGCCTGGCACTTGGGTGGCGCGAATGTCACTTGCCACTTATCAGCCCAAGCTGGATGTTGTCCAGATCTTGCTGCATTTCTGCACAGACTGCTTCACTACCTGAAGAGTCGCGAATGGTGCTGAACATTGTGCAATCATCAGCGAACATCCCCACTTCTGACCTTATGATGGAGGGAAGGTCAATGATGAAGCAGCTGAAGATAATTGGGCCTAGGACACTACCCTGAGGAACTCCTGCAGTGATGTCCTGGGACTGAGATGATTGACCTCCAACAACCACAACCATTTTCCTTTGCGCTAGGTGTGACTCCAACCAGTGGAGAGTTTTCCCCCTGATTTCCTATTGACTGCAGTTTTGCTAGGTCTCCTGGATGCCATACTCAGTCAAATGCTGCCTTGATATCAAGGGCAGTCATTGTCACCTCGCCTCTGGAGTTCAGCTCTTTTGTCCATGTTGGGATAAAGGTTGTAACGAGGTCAGGAGCTGAGTGGCCCTGGCAGAACTCAAACTGGTCAAAAAATAGGACAAAGAACTCTCAGAAAGACTTGGGCAGCTCCTCATTTAGTGATTTGATGCGAGAGGGAGAGATGCTGAACTCTGATCAAAAACAAGCTGGTAGATAATGACTTATAACATGCACTGGTGTGGGTGACAGCTGTGACTTGTGTAAGACTGTGAAGTTCTTGGGTTATTCCAGAGAAGATCCAGTTATAATGTTTATATCCCGATAGTCTCCTACAAAATTGAAACCACCTGCTGCTATGAAATCTCAAAACTGACCTCTGTCTCCTTACAGCCCAGTCATTCAAAAGATCCGTGCGGAATGTGCGGAGCCCTTTCTGGCCTTTGAGCAGTGTTTGAAGCAGAATCAGTCTTCCATCTTGAACTGCACAGAACATGTCAACAAGTTCCTGGCTTGTGCAGAGAAAGTCAAAGTGCCAACTTTAGGTAAAGCATTTCTGTAATTGAAAGATTTTAGAATTCTATCAAAGGTTAATAAATACAATAAAGCAATCTATTCCTACACGTACTTACAGTACAAAATTTTGCAAATTGTGATCCCATCATATCTATTCCGTTCTTTCACCTCTGAATCAGAAGCTGACATGCCAAGTACTGAGGGA
Source organism: Heterodontus francisci (assembly GCF_036365525.1). Taxonomy (NCBI): domain Eukaryota; kingdom Metazoa; phylum Chordata; class Chondrichthyes; order Heterodontiformes; family Heterodontidae; genus Heterodontus; species Heterodontus francisci. The sequence continues at coordinate 11,373,091 of NC_090413.1, read as the reverse complement.
GTGCTGCACTATCAGAGGTGCTGTCTTTTGGATGAGTTGTTAAAGCGAGGCCCCATCTGCCCTATCCGGTGGACCTAAGAGATCTCTCTCCTAGTCAAAGCAGACCAGGGGAGTTCCCCCCGCTCCACATCCTGGCCAATATATATCCTTCAACCATCCCTCAAAAAAACATTATCTGGTCATCATTGGTGTTTGTGAGAGCTTGCAAATTGGCTGCTGCATTTCCTTCATGACAACAGTGGTTACACTTCAAAAGTACTTTATTGGCTGCGAAGCACTTTGGATCTTCCTGAGGTCAAGCAAGGTGCTATTTAAACGAGCCTTTCTTTATTGGCGACCAGGTCCCTAGAACACGATGTCTCACGACTCCATGGTGCAGGGCGCTGGGGTTGTTTCATTTCAATACTCTGCAAACCTTCAGGCATTGTGCCACAGTAGCCAATGAGGCCATTTGTACATGTAGGTAATGTGGATTCTTCCAGCTGTGCTTGACGGTTGGTGCTGTACAAAAGAGTACAGTTCCCAGTACTTAAAATGTCCACGTTTAAAATGAGTAGTTGCTTATATCGGCCAAACAGGGCCAACCAATTATTCACTTGCATTGATGCCAATTTCAAGGTTGCCACTTCACTAAGGTGCTTGTATGTGAAAATAAAATGATCAGCCTGATATTGCATCAGTCATACTAATTAAGAAGTTTATCCGCAAAGAAATCACTTGGCCATTCACCTTTGTGCAAAAATAAAGACTGGTTTTGGTTGCTTAAATCTGTCGGTTTTCTATAGGTGTCGATATCCTCTGTTGTCCAGTTATATCCTCGACATACAGTACAGACTGGGCATGATTTCCCAAGGATCTGGGCCATCTGCTCCTATTTGCACAATGTGAGCCCTGAAATATGAGGAATTGGAAGAGTAAGTGGATGTGGTCTACATGGATTTTAGTAAAGCATTTGACAAGGCCCCGCATGGCAGACTGGTCAGAAAAATGAAAGCCTATGGGATACAGGGGAATGTGCAGGTTGGATCCAAAATGGGCTCAGTGACAGGAAACAAAGGGTCGCAGTTGACGGATGTTTTTGCGAATGGAAAGCGGTTTCCAGTGTCGTTGCACAGGGCTCAATGTTGGGTCCCTTACTGTTTGTGGTATGTATTAATGATTTGGACTTAAATGTGGGAGGCATGTTTGGGAAGTTTGCTGATGACCCAAAACTTGGCCGTGTAGTTGATAGTGAAGAGGATAGCCGTAGACTCCAGAATGATATCAATGGTTTGGTTGAGTGGGTGCAAAAGTGGCAAATGGAATTCAATCCAGAGAAGTGTAAGGTAATGCATTTGTGGAGGGCAAACCAAGCAAGGGAATACACAATAAGCGGGAGGACATTGAAAGGGGTAGAAGAAGTGAGAGACCTTGGAGTGCATGTCCATGGGTCCCTAAAGGTGGCAGGACAGGTAGATAAAGTGAAGAAGGCATATTGAATGCAGGGATGTAATGCTGGAACTGTATAAAACACTGGTTAGGCCACAGCTGGAGTATTGCATATAGTTCGGGTCACATTGCAGTAAGGACGCAATTGTTCTGGAGAGAGTACAAAGTCATATTTACAAGAATGTTGCCAGGGCTTGAAAATTGCAGCGATGAGGAAAGATTGGATCGGCTAGGGTTGTTTTCCTTGGAACAGAGGAGGCTGAGGGATGACTTAATTGAGGTGTACAAAATTATGAGGAGCTGAGATAGAGTAGACTGGAAGGACCTGTTTCCCCTAGCAGAGAGGTCAGTTACCAGGGGACACTGATTTAAGTTGGTTGGTAGAAGGATTAGAGGTGACATGAGGAAAAATGTTTTCACCCAGAGGGTGGAGGGTGTCTGGAATTCACTGCCAGGAATGGTGGTGGAGGCAGAAACCCTCAACTCATTGAAAAGGTACCTGGACACCTGAAGTGCTGTAACCTGCAAGACTACGGACCAGTTGCTGGAAGGTGGAATTAGCTTGGGAGGCTAGATTTTTCTGTCGGCGCAGACACAATGGGCTGAATGGCCTATTTCTGTGCCGTAATTTTTCAGTGGTTCTAAGCATCATTGGCAGTGACAGCAAAATCTGTTCATCCATTTCCTGTTTTTTCAGTATTTCCTGAATATATCCAAGGGAGAGAAAAATTGTATGAGGTGTGGGGGTGTGGTTGTTCCAGTTTGTTTCTCAATCTCTGTCTGTTTTCTCCTTTGTATGCCATGTTAACTAGCCTTGGAATGTAAGAATATTAGATGAACCTACTATTGGGTTTGGGTATATTGAGCAAATCATGTTCGCGTGCATGTGCTCATTATAAACCGTGGGGAGTGCAAATAAAAACAGCCTCAACTGCATACTTTTTCAATCTCTGTCCCTTTTTATACTACTTGAAGGTGTTGACTCCTCAATGAGATATATTTCCTGGGGGGTGCAGGGTGTCCTTTAGTACTTTGCCCAAATGGCCAGTGTTCACACGTGACCCCAGAGTATTTGACTGCAGGAAGCGTCACAGCTGACTCTCATCCAGTGTTCGTATGTACCCACTTCTATCAGGGGTTTCTGGATGTCAATCAGGAGTGGGAACTCTAATGATTTTTTTTCTTTACATCACCCATCCTTTGCCCAGACACAGGCCAGTTCTAGTGTGATTATTGCCATCCTATCGGAGGCTATCTAACTCAGCAGGAGCGGGGACCTTCTTGGTATGCACAACCCAACTATTCACGAAATAAACCCACTGAGCCACCACAGATTGCCTGTGTACAACTGTTACACTTTCACTAATTGTGACGTCTGAACCCGTAAGATCGCCGGGATGAAATCACTCCTTCAATTATACTAAACATAATTGGCAGAAGCAATGGGGGCCGTGAGTTTCTCAATGCACAGAAGCACCATGACAACTGGTGAGCACCTCTCTTCATCCTCGCCACTGACTGGACAATGAGCAGGACAAATCATGGCCTTCATGTGAACGGTTATTTTTCAGACTGGAGAAAGGTGTTCCCCAGGGATCAGTGTTGTGACCACTGCTCTTTTTGATGTATATTAATGATCTGGACTTGGATATACAGGCCATCAATTTCAAAGTTTGCAGATGGCACAAAACTTGGAAATGTAGTAAACAGTGAGAAGATTAGCAACACACTTCAAGAGGGCATAGGTGAAATGGGTAGAAACATGGCAGATGAAATTTAAAGCGGAGAAGTGTGTGTGATGTATTTTGTTAGGAAGAATGAGGAGAGGCAATATAAACTAAACGGTCCAATTTTAAAGGAGGCACAGGAACAGCAAGGCCTGGGGCCGTGTGAATGCAAGTCTTTGAAGGTGGTAGGAAAAGTTGAGAAAGCTGTTAAAAAGGCACACAGTATTTTTGGCTTTATAAATAGAGACATAGAGTACAAAAGCAAGGGCATTATGCTGAACTTTTATAAAATCCTGGTTAAGCCCTGGCTGGAGTATTGTGATCATCTGGGCAGCATGCTTTAGGAAGGATGTTAAGGCTTTAGAAAGGGTGCAGAGGAGATTTATTAGAATGGACCACAGATAAGTGACCTCTGCTACATGGAGAGACTAGAGGAACTGGGGTTGTTCTTATAGCAGAGGAGGAGAAATTTGAAAAATGTGGTCAAAATCATGTAAGCTTGATAGAATAAATAAGGAGAAGCTGTTTCCAGTGGCAAAAGGGTCAGTAACCAGAGGATATAGATTTTAGGTGTTTGGCAAAAGAACCAGAGGTGACATGAGAAAAAAAAAATATGCAGCAAGTTGTTGCAATCTGGAATGCACTACCTGAAAGTGTGGTGGAAGCAGATTCAAAAATAACTTACAAAGGAAATTGAGCAAGTACTTGAAAGGGTAAATTGGCTGGGCTATGGGGAAAGAACAGGATACTGGGACATATTGGGTAGCTCTTTCAAAGAGCTGGCATCGGCATGATGGACCGAATGACTACCTTCGATGCTGTATCATTCTATGTTTCATGGGTTGTACCTTTGTTCTGGTCCTTTATGTAAACTCTTTTATACCAAGGGCAAGATCCAAGCTTGTGAATAATGGCTGTGATTTACTGAGTAGTTATTTACATGAAGTTATTGTTGTGACACCAAACACAGAGTCAGCCAGTTATTTCTTGCAGCTAAGAGTTTTTTTGCAGTAGTATAGATTGATTTTCTAGCAGGGAGTGGCATGATGTTGGTTTGTGCCAGTGATTATTTACACAGTGAGTGACCCATTCATGTTGTGCCAATGTGAAGAGATGTAAATCTGAAGCCAGAGGCTGCCCTGCGGGGAGGGAGAGGCACTCCTGGGACCTGGTTGTCTGTTTGCCAAATTAACCATGCTGACGTGGGTGGCCCAGAAGAGAAAAAAATACCACAAAGGATGGGAGACTAGCCCTAATTAAAGAAAGATGTTTGTCCATTGATTAAAATCAGGTACTTATAGGAAAAGATAATCACTTGTTCACATACAATGGATTGCCTTTGGATCATAGCCACAGTTATGTAGTTGAATTTGGTAGCCATTTTGCACCAAGCAAGATCCCATAAACAGCAACGCGATGAGTTAACTGCTTTTTGGTGGTATTGTTTGAGGGCTGAATGAGGCCTGAGCAATCCAGTGGAATAGGCAATAGCTTTTCATTTCTGGGACCTGGCTTCAAATGCATCCAGTTAGACAAAAGTCTTCTCTCTCTGTTGGCTCAAAGGATCCTACGTGAATTGAGTTTGGACAGCTGATAGATTCGGAGCATAAATCACCCCTAATTTTCTTCTTAAGTGCCTGTCTCACTGAGAATTTTTTTCCAAAAATATACTTTATTCATAAAGTTTGAGATGGTACATTACAATATATTCATGTGGTTCACAGTGCAAAACAGATGAATTAGGTTAGCTACAGTACATGGCACTATAGGGTGCCTCACTTCACTTACAATTCAGATTGCATCTATATTTAGAATACACTACAGATTTTCTGATACATACAGCCCGAGGAGTTTTACACTGGATGTAGCCCCTCAGTGTGCTATAGCAGGAGGGCCTAGACCCCTTTCAGCCTTGACGGCGGCTGCCCCAAGCTTCAGTGTATTCCTTGGCACATAGTCCTGGATCTTGGAATGTGCCAGTCCGTAACACATGGTCGTGCACACCTTGTACTGGAAGATCAACAAGTTTTGGGCAACCAACAGAGCATCTTTCACTCAGTGGGTGGTCCTCCAGCATCAGTTGACATTGGTCTATTTGTGTGTCCTTGGGAACTGTCGGTAGAGCACAGAATACTTTATTACGGAGCTGCTCGGGATGAACCGTGACAAAAGCCACTGTGTCTCTTTCCAGAAATTCTTTACAAAAGCACATTCCAAAAGGAGGGGGTGATGATCTCTTTCCCCACCACAGCTGCTTCAAGGACAGCATGCGATGGCACTGCGGCTCGGAGTGTGTATGAAGAATCTGAGGGAAGGCCCTTCTCGCCACCAGCCAGGCTATGACTTGGTGCTTGTTTGAAAGTTCTGGCAACGAGGTGTTCTATTGTCTCACTTAGCGATGTGCCTTACCAGCACCTGTGTTTGATAGTGACACTAAGTGCATTAAATGGAAAATGTTCCATTCCCCCATCGCAAGCACCCTTCACCTTGATGGACACAAATTCCATACAAAAAAAGTATAAAAATAGCTCAATGTTTTCAATTAAAATATAGTTCCATGGGATTTCATGATGACACCAAATTCTGTTTGCAAAAATATTGATAACCTGACTTCATGTATACATCAGATAGGCGATTTCACAGTTGGTGATGGCACAAGATTTATGAATTCCATATAATTAAACTAGTCAACAAGATTTAACCAAGTTGCCAAAGAAACTCATATGTGTTCTAATATAAAGTGTCAGCTGTGGCTCAGTTGGTAGCATCCTCGCCTCTGTCAGAAGGTTGTGGGTTCAAACACCACTCCAGAGACTTAAGCATTTTACCTAGGCTGACGCTCCAGTGCAGTACCGAGGGAGTGCTATACTGTTGCAGGTTGTGTATTTTGGACATTAAACAGAGGCCCGCCTGCCCTCTCAGATAGATGTAAAAGATCCCATGGCACTATTAAAGATGAGCACGTTAGCTCTCCTTGGTGCCCTATCCGATATTTATTCCTCAACCAGTATCATTAAAATGAATTATCTGGTCATTGCTATTTGTGGAATCTTGCTGTACACAAATTGGCTGCTGCATTTTCCTCACTCCAGCAATGACTACACGTCAAAAGTATCTAATTGGCAGTGAAGCACTTTGGGACCTCTTGTGATCATGAAAGGTGCTATATAAATTCAAGTCTTTTATGTAAGCAAACTCAATTTGATGATTCTGCACCTGGTAATTGGCTTATGTGGTTTATTTATGCTCACAGGTGAGGCTGTACAGCAAGGAATGTGAGGGCTCGATGGGCTTGGAATCATCACCGTCACATATTCCACACGCAGGAAGCCGTCCTCATCAAGAACCTGCCCAACATGGACGATGTGTGAACTAAAATAACCTGAAGACCAGCTGCCAACATTGGAAACAGAATCAAATGGCTGTAGACTACTTGTGTGAAATAACTGCATTGGGAATGGTGAAGAAATGAAGATGGAACCTATTTGTAAAGGGAGGAGCTGTATAAGCATACATTTCTTAGAGGATTGGCATTGCTATGGAAATCTGTGGGGGTGGGGGAGGTATCTGTACACTTCTTGGTGTCTTGGGTCTAGCATTTTATTCAGAAGAGATTAGAGTAGACATTTTACATGGAATCCTCTCTGTGATTCTCTGTGACTGGGGATAAATAGCTGTGGGCAGCACTTGTGATGTCACTGAAGAGGATTAGGTTGTGATAGAAAATCTTTGGGCTATTCTAACTTGAGATGACTGAGAGAGGACGTCATGGAGGTAGGTGACAATGAACAGTGTAGGACGGAAATCTGGAACATCACTTTGCGCTTAAGCATGATGGTAGAGAAATTTGTGAAAGGCAAATTTAGGATTGGTGGCAGGAAGCTCTTCTCACAAAGAGTGATCATGGGAATTGCTAGACAAAAAAAGCAAGGTTCGTCTCGTTCGCTGTCAGCCATCCTGGTAGTCACATGATTCACCTTTACTGAAGTTGACTAATCACATCAGTTAGTCTACAACAGACCCAGACATGAGGCAAGGAAACTCCTAGTGGTGGGAGCCATAGGTCCAAAGTCACCTTTTCCCTCCCAAGCCATACCTGGAATGGACCCACTTTAGGGAAGTGAGGGCAAAAACCCTCAAATCATTTAATTAAGAGGCAATTACATTGAGGGGGTCAGGGCTGTCTGGTCTTTTGGATGAGCACCAATGGGCTGAATAGTCTTCCTCATCCATATCAGTCTCATGATCTGCACAAAACTCCCAGCTGCTGCATGAAAGACAGAACCAAGACAGAGTGAGCCAAACCAGTAAGTGTGCGGATATCTTTGTTATCCATTCGAACTGACGTATGAAATGTATACATTTATCCAGTTGAACAACCCCTTGAGGAGCATCATCTTTATCTAGTTCCTGTTCAGCAAGCATTGTCAAAGCAATGGTGAATGAAGCTGATGCCATTCAATTGCTCCTTTTTGGTGGTTTTGGATGGAGAGTGAGGAGTGGGTGATCCATCAGTGTACCAGGGTTCAATCCACTTCTACGTGGTGTTCTGCTCTGGATAGTTCAGTGTTAATATCCCAGTTAAGTGGCATAACTATAATTATTCCAATTTTCTTATCGGCAGTATTCAGTGCGTGCTTGGCTTTGTTGAAAAACTTAAGCTCTCACCCAACAACCATTCACCAAAATAAACCAGCTTCTCTTGTCCACCTGAAGCTGATGATCTAAGTGGTTACTCTGCACAGAGTCAGCAGTGTTGTGATAGTAATATTGACAGCTCTCTCGACACATTTCCTGCACTTCCTCTTAATATAGGAATTGCTTGGGCATTCAATGTGTTCGTTGTTGAAAAGTTTTCTATTCCTTCATAAAGTGCATTTTTATGTTTTCAGACTCGCGCTGGGTTTTATTTTAATTGTTTCTACTGTGGGCTATGGTTCAAAAAATCTTTTTAAATCTAAGTAACAATGTCCAGAGATTACATCTGCAACACTCAGAGTTTACAACACAGAAACAGGCCATTCAGTTGAACTGGTCTATGCTGTTGTTTATGCTCCACACAAACCTCAGCCCGTCCTATCTCATCGGACCCCATCAGCATAACCTTCTATTCCTTTCTCCCTCATCATTATCTAGGTGCCCCTTAAATGAATCTTTGCTATTTGCCTCAACTACTCCTTGTGGCTTCAGTTTAGGTATTATTTCTAGGAATTTCTTTATGTGACAAACATTGCTGCAGATTGGAGGATACTGATTCAATGATCTGTATGTTCCCAAACAGCCTGCAGTGGGTGATTTTGGGGTGGGGTGGGGTGGGGGGGCGGTTAAATAAAGGAGGATGAGAAATCAGTTAGAAATTCTTTGCCAAGTTACTTTTGCTGTTCTCCTGTCAGCTTGCTCAGAGAGGCTTTGCCTGTGATTTAAGAGCAGGACATGTCCACTCTTTAAGCTACAGTCCGCAAGGAACCTCTAATGGGAGAGAACTAGTCCATTAGAAGCCAAGAATTGGAAGTCATTGTCTAGTCCTCTAAGCTGAGCAAAATCTAGCCAACCCAGCTCCTTGCCAATACCAGCTAGTAAGGGATGGATTGGAGTTGTTTTGATTTGCCTTCCCATCAGCGTCCTGGAATAGAAGAGTATGTTGATGGGGTTAGTTAAAGAAAGGTGGGAGGAGGCTCACATGGGGCATGAACACCTGCATGGATCTGTTGGGCCGAATGGCCTGTGTCTGTGCTGTAAATACTTTGTAATCTCTCCCTTTTTGTTGGAGGACCAATTAACTGCTGCTGTCTTCCACTAACCTTAACCTACGCTTGAAACTCACTCTGTGGAAAGTTCAAGCATGACCCTGGTGTCCCCCTGAGTACTTCATAGTGTTAGACCAGAAGGAGTGGGTTGCTCACTATTAAGTAATGACTGAGGACAGGGGTGGATTTAAATATTTTTAGTCGTGAAACAGAGATAATTACTTCAATTTTAATTTTATTCAACTGCACCTTGTATTTTTGATGGGTTCCTTCAGGGCTTGAAGGAGCTATCTCAGTTCTCCAAGAATAAAAAAAAAACCACACCTCCTATTCGCTTTTCATCTGGGTGGGTGTGATTTTAAACTATTTTCAGGAAGGTCTAGTGGATCTGAGTGATTCCATGTGTGTTTAAACACAGCGGAATGTCACTTATCCAAGAACCACTTAGCTGGTTTAACTAGGTTTTGGCAATGATCCAGGTTGACTGGGTTTTGCTAGGCTGAGAGGATGGACAAGGGACTAGCTTCCAGTCTCAGCTGCTCATACTCTACGGTTAGTCAGTTGGTAAAGGTGAGCAAGCCACTGCAATTGGCCCCCTCGATTACTCCCAATTTCCCCGAAGGGACGGGATTGGCTTACAAAGTACCTCCCACAACAGTACAACTAAAACTGGTAACCCACCAGCTGGACAATCTGGGCACCTTGTGACTAAATTCCAGAAATCCATTTCCTGCTTGGCCCGTCAAGTCCTCAAATAAAATGTCTAAAGATCTGTTCTGATGAAGGATACACAGCCGCGACGGCATAATTTGCCTTTTTCCTCTTTACAAATGCAGACTATCCAATTGGATAAGATGAAGATAAATTACTTGGCTCTGCTTTTCTAGTCAAAAATATTTTCTTGTTAGACTTGTTCTAATACTGCTTTAAGGAACATAAGAAATTGGAACAGGAGTGGACCACATGGCCCCTCGAGCCTGCTCTACTGTTCAATACGATAGTGGCTCATCTGCCTCAACTCCACTTTCCTGCCTGCTCCCCATATCCCTTGATTCCCTGAAAGATCAAAAATCTTATCCATCACAGCCTTGAATATACTAAGCATTGGCGTATCCACAACCCTCTGGGGCAGAGAACTGCAAAAATTCATAACCCTTTGGGTGAAGAAGTTTCTCCTCATATCATTCCGTGTTCTAGATTGCCCAGTCAGGGAAAGCAATATCTCAGTCTTTACCCTGTTAAGCTCTTTCAGAATCTTGTCTGTTTCAGTGAGATTGCCTCTCATTTTTAACTCCAGAGAGTATAGGCCCAATTTACTCAGCCTGTCATCATAGGACAACCCTCTCATGCCAGTAATCAATCTAGTGAACCTTTGCTGTACCGCCTCCAAGATAAGTATATCCTTCCTTAGATATGGTGACCAAGACTGCGCACAGTACTCCAGGTGTGGTCTTACCAAAGATCTACACAATTGTAGCAAGACTTCCTTTTCTTGTACTCCAATCCCCCTTGCAATAAAGGCCAACATACCATTTGCCTTCCAAATTGCTTGCTGTATCTGCATGCTAATTTTCTATGTTCTTTCATCAGAACCTATCTTTCATCATCCATTCTAATGAAAGGTCACAGACCTGAAACATTAACTCTGATTCTCTCCCCACAGATGCTGCTGAGTATTTCTAGCACTTTGTTTTAATTTCAGACTTCCAGCATCTGCAGTTTTTTGCTTTTATGCTAATTTTCTATGTTCCTTGCACATAAACCGAGGTCTCCCTGAGCATCAACATTTAAAAGTTTCACACCATTCAACAGATATGCTGTTTTTCTATTCTTACTACCAGAGTGAATGACCTCACACTTCCCCACATTATACCATCTATCACCTGGTTGCCCATGCATTTAATCTGTCTATATCTCGAGCTTTTTTGTGTCTTTCTCGCAGTTTACATTCCCACCGAGCTGTGGATCATAAGAAAACTTGGATATATTACTCTCAGTCTCTTTTCCCAGGTTGAAATAGGAGCAGAAGTAAAGCTAAACGACCCCTCAAGCCTGTTCCACCATTCAGTAAGTCCGTGGCCGTTCTACCGCCACTCCGCTTTCCCATAAGAACATGAATAACATAATTGGCCGCAATGAGATATACAAGGGGCATAATCTCTTTGTGGGGAAATAAGTCAGCTCCTCCCCCTTCCATTGACTCGACCAATTTCAGGGAGTCATTGGGGGGGAGGGGGGGATGGTGGGGGTAAATCTGACCGCTTACCATAGTCGCAGGATTTGTTATATTCTAAGGTCTTCTGTGAAATGTGCCTGGTAATCTCAATCCAACCAATGTACAAACTGCCCTCTAATTAGTACTAAATTGCCAACCTCACTCCCAGAAGTTACAAGATGGCTGGTGTAGGAAATGGTAGAGCTCCAAACCTGTGCCCCAAGGGCATTCTGCTTTAGTTGAGGCTAGGAAGAAAAGATTTGCGCTTATAGGAACAAGGTAGAGGGAACTTTACTCCATGTCTGACGATTGTGTATTCTGACCTGGAAGTGCTTGATGCTTGGATTCTAATTGGTAAGGGCTTGGTTCCTCAGCACTAACATCCTTCATTTTGTTGAGCACCGCTTGCCAATTAGTCTGGGGCCACCTTGTTTCTCAGGCTGAAGAAACTAAACAAAATAATGACTTGACGACCAAGCTACTTTATTTCCACCTCTCCGATTCCAAACCTTCAATATTTTTTTCTGCAGTGTCAGACCTTTTATGACACTACAGCAACACTTCTATTCCCCACTCCTGGAGAATCTCATTGATGTGTGTTATTCCTGTTAAGGATTAACTTCCTTTCGCACAAAAATACATTCCCAGTTCTTTCAACGAAACCTGATTTGTTGAATAGCAACTGGAACTTAAAAGCCTGAGCGGGAAATGTAAGTGGTGTTAAAGCTAGCATGTTGCTCAGTCAGTTTTTGGAGCCAGTACATTGTAACCATTTATTGAAGTGATTTCAAATAGTTTGCAATTCCCTCAGTGTTCTAAATTTTTTTGTGATTTTTTAAAATAAAGAATTTGTATTTATTTATTTAAGACTTGAACCTTTTCCATCTGGGGTAGCATCTGTCTTGTTGGAGATGGGCATTGACTGATGCTTTTATGGTGCAAATGTTGCCACTTATCAACCCAACCCTGCATGTTGTCCAGGTCTTGCTGCATGCGGGCACAGACTGTTTCAGAACTAAAGGGTCACTGACCTGAAACGTTAACTCTGCTTCTCTCTTCACAGATGCTGCCAGACCTGCTGAGTATTTCCAGCATTTCTTGTTTATATTTCAGATTTCCAGCATCTGCAGTATTTTGCTTTTATTTTAAATCCCCAGGATTAGTTGGTTTCCAGAGTTTCAATGGAAGTAAGTAAAAACATTGCAGCTGCCCTAACTATAATCTTCCCAAAGTTCTCAATTCGGGAGCCATTCCTTTAGATTGGAAAATTGCACATATTACTCTGTTTTTTAAGAAAGGTGACAGGGGGAAGACAGAATCTGTTGTCGGGAAATTGCTAGAGTCCATAACTAAGGATGAAGTGACTGAATTTTCAGTTGATCAGAGAGAGCCAGCATGGATTTGTAAAGGGTCGGTCATGCCTGACAAATCTGATTGAATATTTTGAAGAGGTGACTAAACTAGTCAGCAGGGGAATGTCTATGGATGTTGTTTATTTGGACTGCCAGAAGGCATTCGATAAAGTACCTCAAGAGAGACTGTTAGTTAAAGTTGAAGCTCATGGAATTGAAGACAAATTATTGACCTGTTCAGGAAATTGACTGAGCAGAAGGAGACAAAGAGAGTAGGGATAAGGGCAAGGTCCTCTAATTGGCACTATATAGCTAGTGGTATCCTGCAAGATTCGGGCCTCGACTATTCACCATATTTATTAACGACTTATGATAGATAGAAAGCCACATATCCAACATTGCTAATGACACAGAGGTAGGCAACATTGTAAGCAGTGTAAATGGAAGTATAACATTACAAAGAGAAATTGATAGATTGAGTGAATGGGCAAAACTGTGATAATTAGATTCCGGTGTAGGCAAATGAGAGGTCATCCTCTTTGGACCTAAAAGGAATATTACAGGGTGCTTTCTATATGGTGAAAAGCTAGAAACAGTGGAGGTCCAAAGAGACTTGGGGGTCCAGGTACACAGATAATTAAAATGTCATGAACAGGTATAGAAAATAAGCAAAAAGGGGAATTGAATGCTGGCCGTTATACCTAGAGGACTAGAATGCAAGAGATCAATTAATTTTAAATCTGAGATTCCTAGATTTTGTTAACCAAAGATATCAAGGGATATGGGGCAAAGGTGGGTATATGGCATTAGATTGTAGATCCACCATGATCTACTGAATGGTGGACCAGGCTCGAGAGGCTGATTGGCCTACTCCTGTTCCTATGTTCTTATGTTCCAGTTTGAAGACGTGCGCAGTCTCTCTATTGGAGTATGTTTGCTGCTCATTTTGATTGTGTCAAAAATGGTTCCTTCAACAGTTACAAAAGTAACATTTGGAATTGTCAGAACATTGTGGATACAAGTCCCACTCCAGGGATTTGAGCATAAAATCCAGACTGCCACTGTGGTACTGAGGGAATGCTGCATTGTCAGAGGTGCCATCTTTCAGATGAGATGTTCATCTCAGGTCCTGTCTGCCCTCTCAGGTGGAGGTGAAAGATCTCACGGCACTATTGGAAGAAGAGCTAGGGGAGTTCTCCCAGTGTCCTGGGCAATATTTATCCCTCTACTCATCATTAAAACAGATTATCTGATCATTGTCTTATTGCTGTTTGTGGGAGCTTGCTATGTGCATTTGGTTGCCATGTTTCCTACTTCTTAGGCAGTCCGTTGGGAACGAGGATGACTTTCTTCCATTCCAGCTACGTGCAAGCTGTAATCCTTGCCAATGGATCTGCCACTGACCCAATCCCAATACATCAACAATTTGGATGTGGGGACCAAATGTAATATTTCCAAGCTCGCAGATGACCCAAAACTAGGTGGGAATGTGTGTTGTGAAGAAGATGCAAAACGGCTTCAAGGGGATTTGGACAGACTTAGTGAGTGGGCAAGAAAGTGGCAGATGGAATATAATGTGGAAAAATGTGAGGTTATCCATTTTGGTAGGAGGAACAGATGTGCAGAATATTTCTTAAATGGTAAGAGCTTAAAAAGTGTAGATGTACAGAGGAACCTGGTTGTCCTCGTCAATAAGTCACTGAAAGCTAGCATGCAGGTGCAGGAACCAATAAGAAGGCTTTATCACAAAAGGATTCGAGTACAGGAGTAGTGAAGTCTTATAGAACCTTGGTTAGACCGTATCTGGAGTACTGTGTGCAGTTTCAGTCCCCTTACCTTATGAAGGATATTATTGCCATAGAGGGAGTGAGTGCAATGAAGGTTCACCAGACTTGTTCCTGGGTTGGCGGGACTGTCCTATGAAGAGAGATTGGGGAAACTGGGCCTGTATTCTCTAGAGTTTCAAAGAATGAGGTGGTCTCATTGAAACCTACAAAATACTTAAAGGGATAGACAGGGTAGATGCAGGTAACATGTTTCCCCTGGTTGGGGAGTCTAGAACCAGGGAACACAATTTCAAAATAAGGGGGAAGCCACTTAGGACAGAGATGAGGAGAAATGTCTTTACTCAGAGGGTTGTGAATTTTTGGAATTGTCTACCCCAGAGGGCTGTGGAAGCTCAGTCATTGGGTATGTTTAAAGTAGAGATTGACAGATTTCTAAATACCAATGACATAAAGGAATATATGTATAGTGTGGGAAAAAGGCATTGAAGTGGATGATCAGCCATGATCGTATTGAATGGCGGAGCAGGCTGAATGGCCTACTTCTGCTCCTACGTGCCTATGTTCCAATCAGAGTGCAAACTGGGGTCAAGCAATGTTGTGTCACTGCATCAACGGTCTTTTCCATCTTCCTCACCGCAACAGTCCACCTCATCTCCATGAAGTTCCCTGCTGGAGTAGATCTACTCTACAGGATGAGTGGGAAACTATTTAATCTATGTTGCCTCCAGTCGAGAAGCAAGGCCACTTCCCTGTCATTGAGCTGCAGTATGCTGACGACGCTTGCATATGCACACACTCAGAGGCTGAGCTTCAAACCCTCGTCGATGCATTCCACAGAGGCGTATGAAAAGAATGAACTTTAAGCTAAACACCTGTGCTTCCGACACTACAACAGTGACAACACTTGAAAAGTACTTAATTGGTTGTAAAGCACTTTGCAATGACCTGTAGTTGTGAAAGAGGCTATAGAAATGAAAATTATTTTTTAACAGCTATTTAAACTCTTGGGCCAGTGGAAATATTCCTGAGAAATCAGTTACCCCTCAAATTGTGTTTGCTCCCATGCTGCTTTTGTAATTCTCTGCCCTTCTCACTTGGGCTCCTTCTTGCACTCTGCTGAAAGACAGTGTGACACCACTGGGGACTGAGGTTACAGGTGCTTCACACAGCACTGACAAGGAGCATAGGTCTGTCCCTCAGTGCACATTTTCCCTGGAGGGAGAAAGCCAAGAAAGCAAGGAGGTAGAAAACAAGAGTGTGGGATGAAGGGGCAGTCAAAGGAATAAACCACCTCCCCTTGCAGCTGCTGTAAAACAGCTCAACACTGCTGTTTACACTCCTGTGAAGTGCCTTGGGATGTTTTACTACTTTAGGCACTATATGAATGTAAGTTGTTGATTACAGAATGACAATGGACAGGAACCTTTGTCGAATGGGAAGTGGGGATGCTGCAGTGGAACCCAAAAAAAGAGAGACAATCTAGCCAATAACACGACATTTGTAGGCTCTGTGTGTTTAAAAAAAAATCCACATGTTCTCTCAGTGGATAGAACTGCAGCCAACTGTGTAGTCCTGAGCCCTGCAGATTGTGAAGGCTGTAGGTGACCCCTGCCTTTACTGATCTCAGACTGGTCATCTTTTGGGGTTAGGGCAAATTGCTGAGACAAAGGACTTGTTTAGGCTGCGCTGGAAAATACTGGTGCCAGTCGGCATGCCAGTTCACTGGCTCTATCCTGCCCCTGGGCATTTGAGTGGCGAGGCGGGGGGAGCGGTTGGTGGTGGGGTGATGCAGTGGGTAGCTGACTGGCTCATTAGGAGATTATTAAGGCCAATTAAAGGAGACCGACTGGAATTTTCCAGTTGGCCTCCAGGTTCCCACAAGTGGCAGGGGCCACTTTAGCTGCTTGGAGGTGGCCTCCCAGGTGTGGAGGGGGTGCGAGGAACGGGTGTGGGGAGACATTTGAGACAGGCCTAGGGACCCTCCCTGCCTGCTTGAGTGCTGCAGCAGCCGCTGGCTGCCCTGTCGAGGGGCTCCCCCCACAGGCCCCCCTCCCCCTCCCAAGACAGTGGTTGCAAAACCCATTATTTTGGTTAATATTTAAAAAGGTTGGAGAGAGGGAGCCTCCAGTTTGTTGCGCCCTCTTCCTTATTTACCCTCCATTGCAGGCTGCTGCTCCTTTCAAGCTGGAAGGCCTCTGATTGGCCCTCCAGCTTTGCCGCCCTGAATTGGACAGCCAGCCCACTCTCTCGCCATTAATTGGCCGTCCTGGGGCAAATTACAAAGAGCGACTTTCCCACACAGTGCCGGCTGCTGATCCACATTTCAGCCTGACAGCGAAGTTCAGAGGTCTGCAGGGAAAGTCCCGCCCAAAGTATTTGGAATGGTAGTAAGGGGGAGGAAAAATGGAAGGAATTTTGACTGCAGTCAATGTTGGCAGGATTGATGTGGGTAGTTCTCACCACACACACCTGTAGCTTTAGTCTTCAAGGGCCAACACCATATTACTGCATTTCCTCTTGCACTGCTGCGCCAGTCGAGTTTCCCCAACCGTCTTATCTCTTCGCAGAGCTTTATCAGTGCGTCAGAACCCTATAAGAAAGAAAAAAAAAGACTTGCATTTATATATCTTTCATCATCTGAGTCCATCCCAAAGTGCTTTACAACTAACAAGGTACTTTTGAAGTTCAGTTATTGTTGTAACTTAGGAAGCATGGCAGCCAATTTGCACACAGCAAGGTCTCACAAACAGCAGTGACATAATGGCCAGATAATCCATTTATAGTGGCATTAGTTAAGGGATAAATATTGGCCAGGGCACCAGGAAAGCGCCCCTATTCTTCTTTGAAACAGTGCAATGGAATCTGTAGCGAACACCTGAGAGGGCAGACGGGGCCTCGGTTTAACAGCTCCTGTGAAAGATGGCACCTCCGACAGTGCAGCACTCCCTCAGTACTGCACTGGGAGTGTCAGCCTAAATTTTCAACGAGGAAAAAGTTTGCCTGTCTAAAATATGAGAAATTCACTGAGAATCATTTCATTTATAGCAGGTTATATTGATATTAAATAGCTGCAAAAAAAGAAAACTATTGCAAAAAGAACTCAAAAGTACAAAAGCATCCCTGCTGATAAATTTGTGTCTTCCGGGTCCTGAAGGTTCTCAGTATCCATAAAGCCTCGTCTGGGGGGACTGCATTATTAAGACGCAATAACTCCACATGAATGAAGTTTACACATGTACAGCTTCTATTGAAATGTCAGGTTGACACTAAAAAGCCGATTTTTATTACCTGTGTTCTGAGCTGTGCCCCCAAGGGCCCTGACACCAAGTCCCTCTTCCAGCTGTAATGATCCAGTCTGCATCACACCACCAGGACTGGATTTGATTAAAATCATCGTAGTTTCATAAAAATAAACCACAGGGGACCTCTGCAAATATTGAGAGGCTGCTGCTTATGAATATGTTTGTATGGGCACTGCACGTGAGAGACGTGGTTTGTATGTGTGAGAGAGACTTGGTTAGTGCATGCAATACTTGGTATGTGATTTTTAAAATTCTCTTTATTGTTTTCAAATCTCTTCATAGCCTCGCTGCTCCCCATCTCCAACTGATTTCTGAAAGGGAATTCACGTTTGACGAATCTGTTATTTTGTGGTTCTAACTAGTGGGAGGAACCAGTGAATGTAGTCCATTTGCATCTTCGAAAAGGATTCACTTATTTAAAACTCTACCTAGTAATCTTTTTTAGAATTAGATAGCATCAGGTTACTACACAAATTTAGGACTCAAGAGATTGGGAGTAATATATATCAGCATGGAATAATTATGGTTAATGGACAGAAAACAGAGAGTCGGAATAAACAGGTCATTTTCGGGTTGACAGGTTGTTACTAGTGGGGTGCCACAAGGATCAGTGGTTGGGCCTCAGCTATTTGCAATCTATATCAATGACTTAGATGAGGGGACCGAGTGTAATGTATCTAAGTTTGCTGATGATACAAAGTTAGGTGGGAAAGTAAGTTGTGAGGAGAACGCAAAGGCTACAAAGGGATTACATGCTAAGCGAGTAAGCAAGAACATTGCAGATGGAATATAATATAATGGAAGATATGAAGTTACCCACTTTGGTAGAAAAAATAGAAAAGCAGAATATTTTTTAAATGTTCAGAGACTGGGAAATGTTGGTATTCAGAGGGACCTTGGTGTCCTTGTACACTAATCACAAAAAGTTAACATGCAGGTACAGCGAGCAGTTAAGACATCGAATGGTGCGTTAGCCTTTATTACAAAGAGATGGGAGTACAAAAACAGCAACTTGTATTTATGTACACCTTTAATGCGACTCGATGTCAAATTTTGTTTGATAGTGTTCCCTGAAGTTCCTTGGGATGTTTTACTATAATAAAGATGCTATGTCATTGCAAGTTGTTGTATGAGAATGACTTAGTTGGTATGTGTGAATGAGACTTGGTTTGTGTTCTGTGAACGTAGTTTGTGTATGGGAAGTGGTTGTTTGGAAGGGGCTGTTTGTGAGAGAGACTGAACTGGGTAGTTGGGAGTGTTTGAATTCCCTTGGAGGTTCAGCTGGCAGAGGCTGCATGCCGTGAGCCATGAAGGGCGTGGCTGGTTTGTCCCTTAGTCTGTGCAAAATTAGCTATTCTTGGTTGGGCTGCAACAATTGTTCTCAACACTTCTGGGCTCACCGGAGGAAAGTCAGCCAGTGTTTGATCACTTCATTACTATCCTACGTGAATGTGGATTGGATGTGAGGAAAGGATCCAACTTGCCAGTTAAACAGCCTCCCAAAGCTGTCTAAGCTCATGCAACGAGAAGTGGAATTCTACTTACAAATGTGTTTCCGTGCCAACCCGCGTACATCAGCACCTTTAGGTGAACGGGAGGGAGCTTTAGTGTTCACAGGAAATCACCCACTCCTTTCCATCCCTCTTTCCTTCTGCATTCACCCTACACCCAGTCTTACAGCTGCACCACATACCAGCAAGTAAAGTTTGCAGCCGTACACTCTTACCCTAGACTCCTCTTTCCATATTACTGCTTTTGAACAATTGCTCATTATAGAGGCCAGGGATTCTCTTTGACATTAAATTTAGCAAATATGTGGATCGCTGGCACTGGGTACTTGTGCTGAAGTCAGTCTGTTCTGTTCAAGCAGGATGCCTTGGTGTTGCCCTTCTCTTGCCTTTCAGTGTGTGTCAGTGAGATTCCAGTATTGCAACTGCCTGAAAGTCTGAGCGATTGTAAGTTGGACCCCAGGTACAAACACAACCTTTGTGCAGTAATTGCCTTTGAAAGTCGTCGTCTCAGTGGGGTAGACACCGAGCCAAATACCATTTGCCTCCTAAGCCTGAGTGGAGGGCGGGCATTCATTTATCACTTGTTTAAAACTCTACCCTGTAATCCTTTTTGGAATTAGATAGCATGATCAGTTACCAACGTTGGAGTGTGGAAGTCTCAGCTGTCAGTCAAATTCTGGTCTGGATTCATGTGTGATTCCACTTAGGGGTGAGGTTAACTGAAATTTGGCTCACAGATGGTGACAGAGGAGAAAAAAAAATGTTTCTTCTCTTATTTGTGGCTTCTGGTGATTTGGCCCCCTCCTGTCTCCTAAACCTCTACAATTTTCTTCTCTGTTCTCTTTGCCCCAAAGCTCTGCTGCCCATATCTTAACTCATGCTCAAGTACCACTCATCATTCCTGTGCCCACTGATCTACATTTGTCTCCCAGTCCTGCAACTCCTTGTGTTCAAATCCCGCCATGGCCTCGCCTCCCCCTATCTCTAATCTCCTCCAGCCCTACAAACCTTTGACATATCTGTATTCTTCCGATTCTGGCCTCTTCTGCATTCCCTTCACCCACTATTGGTGGCAGTGCCTTCAGCGAACTAAGCCCCAAGCTCTGAAGCTTCCTCCCTAAACCTGCTTTAGAATGTTCCTTAAATTCTACCTCTGACCAAGCTTTTGGTCACCTGTCTTTAATGTCTCCTTTAGCTCAGTGTCAAGTTTTGTCTGATAACACTCCTGTGAAGCACCTTGAGATGTTTAACAGTGTATAAGGTGCTTTTTAAATGCAAGTTGTTGTTGTGATAGATTCTATTGACACCAACTGCACTCTGGCCACTGTTAGTGAGTTTGTTGGCAGATTGTTGTGGTGGAGGGGGGATTATCACTGCTGAAATCAACTCTCCTCACCTGCATCAACATTCCAGCCAGGAATCCCAGCTGGTTTCTATCTCTAATCCAGGACTGAGACCAATTGTAGCTCCTCCACATTCATCCCAGCTGAGATCCGCTTACTCAGCACAGAGCGGGGTCTTGGGTGTTGCATTTCGAAAGAAAGACTTGCATTTCTATAGAGATCGTGCAGCACTCCCTCAGTACTGCCCCTCCGACAGTGCAGCATTCCCTCAGTACTGCATTCCCTCGGTACTGCCCCTCCGACAGTGCAGCGTTCCCTCGGTACTGCCCCTCCGACAGTGCAGCGTTCCCTCGGTACTGCCCCTCCGACAGTGCAGCGTTCCCTCGGTACTGCCCCTCCGACAGTGCAGCGTTCCCTCGGTACTGCCCCTCCGACAGTGCAGCGTTCCCTCGGTACTGCCCCTCCGACAGTGCAGCGTTCCCTCGGTACTGCCCCTCCGACAGTGCAGCGTTCCCTCGGTACTGCCCCATCCGACAGTGCAGCGTTCCCTCGGTACTGCCCCTCCGACAGTGCAGCGTTCCCTCGGTACTGCCCCTCCGACAGTGCAGCGTTCCCTCGGTACTGCCCCTCCGACAGTGCAGCGTTCCCTCGGTACTGCCCCTCCGACAGTGCAGCGTTCCCTCGGTACTGCCCCTCCGACAGTGCAGCGTTCCCTCGGTACTGCCCCTCCGACAGTGCAGCGTTCCCTCGGTACTGCCCCTCCGACAGTGCAGCGTTCCCTCGGTACTGCCCCTCCGACAGTGCAGCGTTCCCTCGGTACTGCCCCTCCGACAGTGCAGCGTTCCCTCGGTACTGCCCCTCCGACAGTGCAGCGTTCCCTCGGTACTGCCCCTCCGACAGTGCAGCGTTCCCTCGGTACTGCCCCTCCGACAGTGCAGCGTTCCCCCGGTACTGCCCCTCCGACAGTGCAGCGTTCCCCCGGTACCTGAGATGCAGATAATTGGGAATAATTTAATTTCTCGGATGGATTGGAGATAGTAGAAGGGAAATAAATAAAGGTAACGCAGGGCATCTGAAATTCTTTAATTAAATCTGAAATCATTTTATCCTAACCAGTCATCTGCTCAGTTATCTAATTTCATTGCCGTCTCACTTTGTAATTATCCTGTGCGCACGGAGAGCATGCTGTTTAAATATTGATTTATGAAATTGACCTGAAACTGACAAGTAGAGCACAGGAGGATCGAAGCAGCTAAATCATTGCTTAACTCTTACACTCCTGGATAAACAGCAATTCTGACATCTGCAGTGATTAACCCTTACCCTGCATAACAACTTGCATTTAAATAGCATCTTTTACATAGTTAACTCTACAAGATTCATAAAGGGGAGGTGGTGTAGATGGAGTGACCAAACGTTTGATTAACATGATGAATTTACAGGAGGGTCTTAAAGGAGGAGGGGCATTTGAGCTGGGGGGTGGTGGAATTCCAGAGTGTGGCGCCTAGATGACTAAGACTCTGCTGCCAATAGGAACAGCAGGAGGCCATTCAGCCCCTCTGTTCCACCATTCAATGAGATCATGGCTGATCTGCGGCCTAACTCCATATACACACCTTTGTCCCATATCCCTTAATACCTTTGGTTAACAAAAACCTATCAATCTCAGGTTTAAAATTAACAATTGATCTCGCATCAACAGCCATTTGCAGAAGAGTTCTAAACTTACTACCCTTTGTGTGTAGAAGTATTTCCTAACTGCATTCCTGAGCAGACTGCCTCTAATTCTAAGCTATGACCCCAATCCTAGACTCCCCAAACAGCAGAATAGATCCTATCTACACTGGCAGTTCCCCTTAATATTTTGAAAGCTTCAATAAAGTCATTCTAAGTTCCAGGGAATACTGTTTGTATAATCTCTCCTCATCATTTAACCCTTGGAGTCCAGGTATCATTCCACGTTACACTCCCTCCAAGGCCAGTATATCCTTCCAAAGGTTTGGTGCCCAGAATGGTCTCAGTACTCCAGGTGTGGTGTATACAAAGGGCTTTGTATAGCTGAGCATAACTTCTGCCCATTGTATTCTAGTCCTCTCAGCCAGCATTCCATTTTCTGCACCTACTAATGACATTTTAATGACCCATATACATGGACCCGTAATTCTCTTTGGACCTCCATAGTTTCTTGCTTTTCACCATTTAGAAAGTACTCTGTTCTGTCCTTTCTTGGTCCAAAGTGGGTAACCTCCCACTTGTCTATGTTGAAATCCATATGCCACAGTTTTGCCCATTCACTTAATCAATCATTATGTCTTTGCAATTTTATGCTTCCATCTACACTGTTTACAATGCCGCCTATCTATGTGTCATCAACAAACTTGGACATGTGGCTTTCTAGCATGCTATCTAAGTCCTTAATAAGCATGGTGAATAGTTGAGGCCCCAACACCCTATTGCCAATTAGAGTACCTGCCGATTATCCCTACTCTCTTTCCTGCCACTCAGCCTATTTCCTAACCAGGACAATAATTTGCCTTCAAATCCACGAGCTTCAGCTTTAACTAAGTCTCTTCTGAGGGATTTTATTAAATACCTTCTAGTAATCCATATAAGTAAAATCCAGAGACCGTCCCCTATCCACTATTTTAGTCACCTCTTCCAAAAATTCTAATCAGATTCATCAGGCATGACCTAGCCTTTACAAATCCTCTTTCTCTGACTCTCTCTGATCAGTTAATATTTTCAATGCTATCTTTAATTATAGACTCGAGTAATGGTGGGAAAAGTGATGGGGAATGCAGATTTCTGTGTGGGGGGTGGGTTTGCAGGGCGGGTTTACAGGGCTATGAAGGGAAAAGGCCATGGACGGTTGCAAACACAACGATGAGAAAGTTAAATTAGAGGAGTTGGGGGACCAGAAGGCAATGAAGGTCAGCAAGGACAGGAGTGATGGGTGCGGTGGATAGAGTACGGGCAGCAGAGTTTTGGATGAGCTGGTTTACAGTTGCATTGAGGGTGGGAAGCTAGCCAAGAGAGCATTGGAATATTTAAGACTGGAGGTGACAAAGGCATGGAGGGTTTCAGCAGCAGATGGGTGGCGACATGGCTAGCAGCAGGCAATGTTGTAGAGGTGCTATAATTGGATAGGAATAATAGGATAGGTAAGAGTGGAACCAAGCGAGGGCAATCCCTCTGCTGAACATGGAAGAGGCGTTGCGGGGGTATAATGGGGTCGTTCTATGTGTAAGGTTGCAGAGACGTTAAGGAGGGTTAATGCACCATGGTCACTGTCACATTGGCTATCTCATTGACAATGTTGCAGCACAGGTCTACATTGGATAATAGGTGGTAATTCACTGGTGTCTCGGACCATATGCTTCAGTGCCTGAGATAGTAAGACACATTAACCAGGAGACAGGGGATGCGATTTACAGCCCATGGGTTTATCATCCTTATCCCATGCCTCCTTATACATTGTGTTACACACATTTTAAATAAACCATTTTAACATCTCATCCGAAAGACAGCAACTCTGACAATGTAGCACTCCCTCAGTAACGTCAGCCTGCAATATGTGCTTGGTCTACGATAGAACTCGAATCTTTGGATTCAGAAACAAAAGTGCTACACATGAGCCAGGCTGACACTAGTTTAATTTAGATTTGAGGCGTGATAAATTTCCCAAGTTTGAAAATCATTGTCGAGTTTCCACAACAAGTTGTTTGGAACAATGTAGATCAGCAGGTTGGAGCCACAGTGTGTAAACACAAGCACCTGATGGAAGTGGTGTAGTCCTGGCCGGGACTGGGAGGCTGCTGTCTTCCCCAGGGAGGTAGAAGCTGCAATAACATTGGAACAAGAAGATAGGCCACACCTGTCTGAAGGAGCTGCCACTCTCTTATGATGAACTGTTGTATATAATGGACTTGATAATCTCAGTGCTGCACTTGGATATAAGTGAACAATTTGCTGTATTCCCCATGTGTGTCTCATTGTCAGTGTTAAGCAAATACTACATTAGATAATAGATAGCAGTTGACTCATGTCTGTTACTGTTTGCTTCAGTGCCTCCTCCTGTTTTACAGGAAGGGTGGTCTCTGAAAATCTAGGGATAGGAGATAGTCTGGAGCAAAAACACAGAATTCTGTAAATACACTGCAGGTAGCTGCGTTGTTATGAGACAGAAAGAGAGCGTTAAACAGGAGATTTCAGATGTCATTTATAGCCCAGAAAAGTGTATCATTCGTATTCCATGCCTCCTGTATACCACATATTTTAAGTAAAGCAATTGGAAGTAAAGGTGTCAAACATGGCTTAGTTGGTAGCACCCACACATTAAGTCCAACTGTGTATATGCAGTTGAAAAGGAAAACAATGCAGAACTGTGGAGAAAGGACAGGAGAGCGGGAACTGGCACAGGCAAGATGGGCAGAATGGCCTCCTTCCATGCTGTAAGGTTCTAAGTCTGACTCCATGAAGAGTAATAGATAGCACTATGCACTTTTTGAAGTGTAGTCACTGTTGTACTATAGGCAACAGGCCAGATCCCACAAGCAGCAAGGGGCAATGACCAAATAATCAGTTTTAGTGATTTTGGTTGAGGGACAAATATTCGCTATGACCCCATGGAGAACTCTGATGCTCTTCAAAATAGCACCATGGGATCTTTTATTTGGTAGGACAGATGAGGCCTCTGTTTAACATTTCTTCCACACTGTTGCCCAGTTCTGGTCAGACTGAGCACCGTGCCCAGTTCTGGTCAGACTGAGCACCGTGCCCAGTTCTGGTCAGACTGAGCCCCGTGTCCAGTTCTGGTCAGACTGAGCCCCGTGTCCAGTTCTGGTCAGACTGAGCACCGTGTCCAGTTCTGGTCAGACTGAGCACCGTGCCCAGTTCTGGTCAGACTGAGCCCCGTGTCTAGTTCTGTTCAGACTGAGCCCCGTGTCCAGTTCTGGTCAGACTGAGCACCGTGCCCAGTTCTGGTCAGACTGAGCCCCGTGTCTAGTTCTGTTCAGACTGAGCCCCGTGTCCAGTTCTGGTCAGACTGAGCCCCGTGTCCAGTTCCGGTCAGACTGAGCACCGTGTCCAGTTCTGGTCAGACTGAGCCCCGTGTCTAGTTCTGTTCAGACTGAGCCCCGTGTCCAGTTCTGGTCAGACTGAGCCCCGTGTCCAGTTCCGGTCAGACTGAGCACCGTGCCCAGTTCTGGTCAGACTGAGCACCGTGCCCAGTTCTGGTCAGACTGAGCACCGTGTCTAGTTCTGGTCAGACTGAGCACCGTGTCCAGTTCTGGTCACACTGAGCACCGTGTCCAGTTCTGGTCAGACTGAGCCCCGTGTCCAGTTCTGGTCAGACTGAGCCCCGTGTCCAGTTCCGGTCAGACTGAGCACCGTGTCCAGTTCCGGTCACTCTGAGCCCCGTGTCCAGTTCCGGTCTCACTGAGCCCCGTGTCCGGTTCCGGTCACTCTGAGCACCGTGTCCAGTTCTGGTCAGACTGAGCCCCGTGTCCAGTTCTGGTCACTCTGAGCACCGTGTCCAGTTCCGGTCAGACTGAGCACCGTGTCCGATTCCGGTCAGACTGAGCACCGTGTCCAGTTCTGGTCAGACTGAGCCCCGTGTCCAGTTCTGGTCACACTGAGCACCGTGTCCAGTTCCGTGTCCAATTCTGGTCACACTGAGCCCCGTGTCCAGTTCCGGTCACACTGAGCACCGTGTCAAGTTCCGGTCAGACTGAGCACCGTGTCCAGTTCCGGTCAGACTGAGCACCGTGTCCAGTTCCGGTCAGACTGAGCACCGTGTCCGATTCCGGTCAGACTGAGCACCGTGTCCAGTTCTGGTCAGACTGAGCCCCGTGTCCAGTTCTGGTCACACTGAGCACCGTGTCCAGTTCCGTGTCCAATTCTGGTCACACTGAGCCCCGTGTCCAGTTCGGGTCACACTGAGCCCTGTGTCCAGTTCTGGTCACACTGAGCACCGTGTCCAGTTCTGGTCAGACTGAGCATTGTATCCAGTTCCAGTCAGACTGAGCCCCGTGTCCAGTTCCGGTTAGACTGAGCACCGTGTCCAGTTCCGGTCAGACTGAGCACCGTGTCCAGTTCCGGTCAGACTGAGCACCGTGTCCAGTTCAGGTCACACTGAGCACCGTGTCCAGTTCTGGTCACACTGAGCACCGTGTCCAGTTCCGGTCAGACTGAGCACCGTGTCCAGTTCCGGTCAGACTGAGCACCGTGTCCAGTTCCGGTCACACTGAGCACCGTGTCCAGTTCTGGTCACACTGAGCACCGTGTCCAGTTCCGGTCAGACTGAGCACCGTGTCCAATTCTGGTCAGACTGAGCCCCGTGTCCAGTTCCGGTCACACTGAGCCCCGTGTCCAGTTCTGGTCAGACTGAGCCCCGTGTCCAGTTCTGGTCACACTGAGCACCGTGTCCAGTTCTGGTCACACTGAGCACCGTGTCCCGTTCTGGTCAATGAGACACCAGGGAGACATTCTGGCACTGGAAGCAGAGCAGATCGTTGAGGCTGGGCTCAGAGTTATGGAAAAAGACTGGAGAGAGTTGGACTCTTCAGCATTGAATGTCGGTGCCCGAGAACTGATCTTATAGAGGGATATTGCATGGCAAACAGTTTGGAAAAGCTAAATCCAGAATATTACTTTAAATTAAATCAGAGGAGGTCACGGTGCCACAGTTTCAGATTGGGAAAAGGTAAATTCAGGATTAGTATCAGAAATTTCTCTACTCACAGTGACCAACACTTGGATTGGACCCCTGGATAAATAGTCGAAATGAAAACCATGGAATCATTCAAGATTGGAGGGTGTAAACGGAGAGTTCAGGAGCATTCTGGATGGATGAGCTGAGATGGGCCCTTCTCTGTACTTTTCTCGTGCTCTTGTTATTTATTTTCTACTATTCAGGCTGAAAGATTCCAACGCTGTGATAGGGAACCTTTTTGAACTTTGGGCATTTCAGAGAGCATTGAGTGCTCCCACGTCAGGTGTTGTACGGCCAGGCACAGAGTAGCAACCCCAACTGCAATACAGATTTAGGAGGCCATTCCGCCATTCTGTCTGTGCTGGCTCCTTGAAAGAGCTATTCAATGAATCCCACTGAACGGCTCTTTCCTCATAGCATTGTAAACTTTTTCTTTTCAAGTATTTACCCAATTCTCTTTTTAAAGCTACTGCTGAATTTGCTTCAACCACTCTTCCAAGCAGCGCATTCCAGATCACAAAAACTTGCTGCCGAAAAAGAATTCTCATCTCTCCCCTCATTCTTTCATTAATTATTTTCAATCCATGTCGTCTGGTTACCAATCCCCTTGCCAGTGGAAACAGTTTCTTCCTATCTATGCTACCAAAACCCTTCATAATTTCAAACAACAAGACTACATCTTCCCTTAGCCTTAATCGGTACAACATTTCCATTTTTCACACAGTTTGTGCCTTCCCCGACTTGGATTGAACAGTTAATGCCAGATCTTGTCAGAATATGGGTAGTGGTTTTGTGCCCTGGGCTGTTCTCACTGAGCGGCTGGGTTGTGACCATTCCAAATGCATCCTTAATCAACAGATGGACGTGCATCCCATCAGCCAGGGCTGGGTATAAACCGTGGCCCAGAGATGAAGGATAGTGCTCATATACTGTGGCATTAGGGTTGTCGACCCTTCAGGATTGCCCTGGAGTCTCCAGGAATGAAAGATTAATCTCCAGCACACTGCTGTAAGCAAAACCCAGGAGAAAAATCATCAGGGTATTTTCCTCGGGCACTTTTGTTGATTTATTATACAGATGTTGGAGTTGGGAGAGACAGACAAGAATCATTCAATTGAGTAACAACAAGTCTACTGGCTTTCCATTTGGCCATGGGAAGTAGAGGCTGGATGTGTTGGGTGAACAATGATGAAGGCTTAGGGCTAGGGTGCCTCGAGACAATTGTGATGAAATCTCCAGGGTAACATCCAACCAGAGATGGCAACACCATGTGGTGCACAGCTCTCCAAAGAATCAACTGCACAATTAGAAACCCAAAGGCAAACCATAGAAACTTACAGCACAGAAGGAGGCCATTCAGCCTATCGTGCCAGTACTGGCTCTTTGACAGAGCAGTCGCGCTTAGTCTCACACCCCTGCTTTTTGCCCTTAAATCTATAAATTCTGCATCGTCAAGTACCTGACCCAATTGCCTTTTCAAATTATTTATGGAATCAGCTTCCTTCACCTTTTCAGGTAGAACGTTCCAGATCCAAGGGAGTAGTTGAGAGGAATAGTATAGATGCATTTAAGGAGAAACTGGATAAGTATATGAGGAAGAAGGGAATAGAGGGCTATGGTAATAGAGTTAGATGAGGAAGGATGGGATGAGGCTCAAGTGGAGCATGTATGTCTGCATGGACTGGTTGGGCCGAATGGCTTGTTTCCATGCCGTATATTCTATGCATTACCGACAAAAACTCTCCTCATCTCCCCTCCAGATCTTTTGCCAATGATTTTAAATCTGTGAGCTCTGGTTAGTGACTCAGTCACCAGAGGGGATTGGTCCTTCTCTGTTCTACTCCATCAGAATTTCCCATCACCCTGTAAACCTCTGTTTGGTCACCTCTTACCCTTCTCTGTTCCAAGGAGAACAGTCCTAACTTTTCTAACCTCATAACTAAAGTTCCTCATCCCTGGTAACATCCTGGTAAACCTCCCCCTCTGTACCCTTTCTAGATCTTTCCTAAAGTGTGGAGCCCAGAATTGTTCACAAGACTCCAGCTAAGGCCTAACCAGAGATTTATAAAGTTCTAGCATGATCTCTTGCTTTATATTCTGTGCCTCTATTTATAAAACGAAGTAACCCATATATTTTTAACCATCTGCCACCTTTAAGGATTTGTGTGTGTATGGACACCAAGGTGTCTCTGCTCATTTACACTTTTCAAAATCCTGCCATTGGATACAAAATTGGCTTGGTGATAGGAGGCAGAGGGTGATAGTGGAGGGTTGTTTTTCAGATTGGAGGCCGGTGACCAATGGTGTGCCGCAGGGATCGGTGCTGGGCCCTCTGTTGTTTGTCATATATATTAATGACTTGGATGTGAATGTAAGGGGCATGATTAGTAAGTTTGCAAAATGACACCAACATTGGTGGTATAGTGGACAGTGAAGAAGGCTGTCTAAGGTTACAACAGGATATAGATCAACTGGGAAAGTGGGCAAGGGAGTGGCAAATGGAATTTAACGCAGACGAGTGTGAAGTGATGCATTTTGGGAAGTTAAACCAGGGCGGGACATATACAGTAAATGGCAGGGCCCTGGGGAGTGTTATTGAGCAGAAAGACCTTGGGGTGCAAGTACATAGTTCCCTGAAAGTGGCAACACAGGTAGACAGGGTGGTGAAGAAGGCGTATGGCATGCTTGCCTTCATCGGCTGAGGCATTGAGTACAAGAGTTGGGACGTCATGTTACAGTTGTACATAACGTTGGTTAGGCCGCATTTGGAGTACTGTGTGCAGTTCTGGTCGCCGCACTACAGGAAAGATGTGATTAAGCTAGGGAGGGTGTAGAAAAGATTCACAAGGATGTTGCCTGGTTTGGAGGATTTAAGTTATAAAGAGAGATTGGATAGGCTGAGTCTGTTTTCCCTGGAGCGAAGGAGGCTGAGAGGGGACATGATAGAGGTATATAAAATTATGAGAGGCATAGATAGGGTAGATAGCCAGAGTCTGTTTCCCATGGTAGGGGTGATTAAAACTAGAGGGCATAGATTTAAGGTGAGAGGGAGGAGGTTTAAAGGGGATCAAAGGGGTAAATTTTTCACACAAAGAATAGTGGGGATCTGGAATGAGCTGCCTGAGGAGGTGGTGGAGGCAGGAACAGTAGCGACATTTAAGAGGCATCTGGACAGGTACTTGAATGAGCAAGGCATAGAGGGATATGGAATTAATGCAGGCAGGTGGGATTAGTATAGATAGGTATTATGGTCGGCATGGACGCGGTGGGCCGAAGGGCCTGTTTCTATGCTGTACGACTCTATGACTCTATAGTATACTGTCTTTACATGTTAGTCCTTCCAAAGTGCATCACTTCACACTTCTCCACATTGAACTCCATCTTCCATGCTACTGCCCATTTCACCATCCTGTCTGTCATCCTGAAGTCTACAACTATTCTCATTATTATCTGCTACTTTGCCAACTTTCGTACATTTGCGAATTTTATAATGTTTCTTCCTACACTGAGTCTAAGTCCTTTATACAAATGGAAATGAGAAATGAATCCAGTTTTGACCCTTGGGGAAACACCACTGCAAACCACCTCTCAGTGTGAAAAACATCCATCCACCAGGGAGGCGGTGGCGTGGTGGTAATGTCACTAGACTAGTAACTCAGAGCCCCAGACTAATGCTCTGGAGACATGGGTTCAAATCCCACCACAGCAGAAATGTGAATTCAATTAATAAATCTGGAAATTAAAAAAAAAAATCTAGTCTAGTGGTGACATGCAAGCATTGTCGATTCTATTAAAAACCCATCTGGTTCACTAATTCCCGTTAGGGAAGGAAATCTGCTGTCCTTACTTGGTCTGACCTCCATGTGACTCCAGACCCACAGCAATGTGGTTGAGTCTTAACTGCCCCTCTGAAATGGCTGAGAAAGCAATTGTATTAAACTGCTACAAAGCCTAAGGAAAAGGAATGAAACCGGACAGACCACCCGGCATCAACCTAGGCACTGACAGTGGCAAACCCAGCCCTGCCAACCCTGCAAATTCTGCCTTACTAACATCTGGGAGCTTGTGCCAAAATTGGGGGAGCTAGTCCCACAGACTAGACAAGCAACAGCCTGACACAGTCATACTCACAGAATCATACCTTACAGGCAATGTCCCAGACACTGCCATCACCATCCCCGGGTGTATCCTGTCCCACCGGCAGGATAGACCCACCAGAGAAAGCAGCACAATGGTACACAATCAGGAGGGTGTTGCCCTAGGAATCCTCAACAACGACTTTGGACCCCATGAGGTCTCATGGCATCAGGTCAAACCTGGGCAAGGAAACCTCCTGCTGATTACCAACTACTGCCCCCCCCCACCCCCCCTCAGCTGATGAATCAGTGCTCCTCCATGTTGAACAGCACTTGGATGAAGCACTGAGAGTAGCAAGGGCACAGAATGTACTCTGAGTTGAGGACTTCAATGTGCATTACCAAGAGTGGCACGGTAGCACCACTATTGACTGAGCTTGCTGAGTCCTAAAGGACATAGCTGCTAGACTGGGTTTGCAGCAGGTGATGAGGGAAAAACCGACTTGATTTCATTCTCACCAATCTACCTGTCGCTGATGCATCTGTCCATGACAGTATTGGTAGAAGTGACCACCGTACAGTCCTTGTGGAGACAAAGTCCCGTCTTCACATTGAGGATACCCACCATCGTGTGGTGTGGCATGACCACCGTGCTAAATGGGATAGATTTCGAACGGGTCTAGCAACTCAAAACTGGGCATCCATGAGGTGCTGTAGGCCATCAGCAGCAGCAGAATTGTGTTCAATCACAATCTGTAACCTCATGGCCCGGCATATCCTCCACTCTACCATTACCATCAAGCCAGGGGTCCAACCCTGGTTCAATAAAGAGTGTAGGAGGGCATGCCAGGAGCAGCACCAGGCATACCTAAAAACGAGGTGTCAGCCTGGTGAAGCTACAACACAGGACTACTTGTATGCCAAACAGTGGAAGCAGCATACAATAGACAGGTCTAAGCGATCCCACAACTAATGGATCAGATCTAAGCTCTTCAGTCCTTCCCCATCTGGTCGTGAATGGTGGTGGATGATTTAACAACTGACAGGAGGAGGAGGCTCCACAAACATCCCCATCCTCAATGATGGTGGAGCCCAGCACATCAGTGCAAAAGACAAGGCTGAAGCATTTGCATCCATCTTCAGCCAGAACTGCCGAGTGGATGATTCATCTCGGCCTCCTCCTGAGGTCCCCAGCATCACAGATGCCAGTCTTCAGCCAATCCGATTCACTCCACGTGATATCAAGAAACAGCTGAAGGCCCTGGCTACTGCAAAGGCTATGGGCCCTGTCAACATGCTGGCAATATTGCTGAAGACTTGTGCTCCAGAACTAGCCGTGCCCCTAGCCCAGCTGTTCCAGTACAGCTACAACACTGGCATCTACCTGGCAATGTAGAAAATTGCCCAGCTATGTCTGTGCACAAACAGCAGGACAAATCTAACCCGGCCAATTACCGCCCTATCAGTTTACTCTCGATCATTAGCAAAGTGATGAAAGGGATCGTCAACAGTGCTTTCAAGCACTTGCTCAGCAATAACCTGCTCAGTGATATTCGGTTTGGGTTCCACCAGGGTCACTCAGCTCCTAACCTCATTACAGCATTGGTTCAAACATGGACAAAAGAGCTGAATTCCAGAGGTGAGGTGAGAGTGACTGCACTTAACATCAAGGCAGCATTTAGAGTCATAGAGTGATACAGCACCGAAATAGGCCCTTCGGCCCACCGACCATCAACCACCCGTTTATACTAATCCTACATTAATCCCATTTTCCCTCTCACATCCCCAAATTCCCTCAATTCTTCTACTGCCTACCTATACCAGGGGCAATTTTTACAATGGCCAATTTACCTATCAACCCGCAAGTCTTTGGCATGTGGGAGGAAACCCACGCAGTCACAGGGAGAACTTGCAAACTCCACACAGGGAGTACCCAGAAATAAACCCGGGTCGCTGGAGCTATGAGGCTGCGGTGCTAACCACTGCACCACCCATTTGACCGAGTATGGCATCAAGGAGCCCTAGTAAAACTGGAGTCAATGGGAATCGAGGAGGAAAATTCTCCACTGGTTGGAGTCATACCTAGCACAAAGGAAGATGGTTGTGGTCGTTGGAGGTCAATCATCTCAGTTCTAGGACATCACTGCAGGAGTTCCTCAGGGTAATGTCCTAGGCCTAACCATCTTCAGCTGATTCATCAATGACCTTCCCTCCATCAAGAGGTCAGAAGTGGGGATGTTCGGTGATGATTGCAAAGTGTTCAGCACCATTCAGGACTCCTCAGATACTGAAGCAGTCCATGACCATTTGCAGCAAGACCTGGCCAACATCCAGGCTTGGGCTAATAAGTGGCAAGTAACATCTGCGCCACACAAGTGCCAGGCAGTGACCATCTCAAGCAAGAGAGAATCTAAATATCTTCCCTTGACGTTCAATGACAATACCATCGCTGATTCCCCCACTATCAACCTCCTGGGGGTCACCATTGACTAGAAACTGAACTGGAGTAGCCACATAAATGCTGTGACTACAATAGCAGGTCAGAGGCTGGGAATTCTGCAGCGAGTAACTCACCTCCTGTCTCCCCAATGGCTGTCCACCATCATCAAGGCACAAGTCAGGAGTGTGATGGAATACTCTCCACTTGCCTGGATGGGTGCAGCTCCAACAACACTCAAGAAGCTCGACACCATCCAGGACAAAGCAGCCTGTTTGGCACCCCATGCACCACCTTCATCATTCACTCCCATCAGCACCGACGCACAGTGGCAGCAGTGTGTACTATATACAAAATGCGTTGCAGCAACTCACCAAGGCTCCTCCAACAGCACTTTCCAAACCAGCGACCTCTACCACCTAGAAGGACAAGGGCAGCAGATGCATGGGAACACCACCATCTGCAAGTTCCCCTCCAAGCCACATACCATCCTGACTTGGAACTGTATTGCTGTTCCTTCACTGTCTCTGGGACAAAATCCTGGAACTCCCTTCCGAACACTGTACTGTTGGTGTATCTACACCCCATGGACTGCAGTGGTTCAAGAAGGCAGTTCACCACCACCTTCTCAAAAGAAATTAGGGATGGGCAAAAATGCTGGCCTACCCAGCGATGCCCACATCCCATGAACGAATAAAAAAAAAAAACACCCTCTGCTTCCTGTCACTGGACCAATTCCATATCCACATGGTTATTTTCCCCTTAATTCCATGAGCTTTCATCTTATCAAGCCTCCCGTGTGGCGATTTGTCGAATGCCATCCAAAAATCCAAAAGATCCTGAAGAAATATGAAAGAAAAGAAACTCCACTCTGTTGTTTGTAACATATTTGAAGTCTTTATCAATTAACAAAATGGTAAAACACACCATTGTACAATCAATACTGTTACTAACATAAATAATTAAATATATTCAGCACAGCCATTTGCACACAATGAGAATACCATGTCCTACAAGCTGTTTCTACACAGGTATGTTTCTATCGCAAGAGGGTGTCATGTTCCACAGTCTGGGCTGCACACTAGTGCCAACCTCAATGGAAGTATCCCACAGCTTGTGGGTTAGATCGTGTATTGTCTGACTTGGAACAGAAGTATATCTTAGGGAGTGAGAGAACCTTAAGGAATCTTAAGTTATGAGCAAAGGTTCAGGATGTTGGTTTTCTTCAGAAAAGCAAAGACTCTGAGGTGACAAAATTTAAGTTTGCAAGAGTAAGCAGCAAATTGACTACTTGACTCAAAGGGTCCAAATATCAGGGTACTTAAGTTAAAAATGAGAAAGTTAGAAGTCTCGCAAAAATGCTTAATTTTTGTTCACGATCTATGGCCGGAATTTTACAACCCCCACCCAATGAGCGGGCTGATGGCGGGGGTGGCAGTGGATGCGTAAAATTAAGTTGGGGTGGGGGGGTGGGGCTGTCTCCGAAGCTTTTCCATCCCACTGCAATTTTACGCAGAACGGCGGTGGAAAAAAATGACCCGCCCACCCCAGGCCAATCAAGGCCTTAAGTGGCTAATTAACTGCTACTTAAAGGCCTCCTCCCAAAGCCAGGTATTTTACTCCTGGCGGGTGGACAGCAAAGGCCCTAAGGTCCCCGTCTGGTGAAACCAGGCAGCCGGCTGTCCTGATCGTGCACACTGTGCCCCATGGAGGGCTGACCTGAAGCCCCAACCGTCCTCATTGCACAACACTCCCCTCTTCCCACCCCCCCGCAACCGACCCCACTTGCCTCGCCAGGGCCCGGTCGATTGTCCCCGCCGAGGCCCCGAAAACTTCCCTTTGTTCCAGGGCCATCCTTCACCTTGCTTGTGATGGCTGGGTGCAGTCCCAGCAGTGGCCACCATTCCTGGTGGTGCTGCTGGGACTAAGAGCTGCCAGCGCGCTGATTGGCCGGCAGCTCCATTAAGCGGGACTTCCTGCCTCAAAGAGGTGGAAGTCCCGCCCAAGGCCAATTACGGGCCTGGGGAGCGAAAAATCCTGGCCTGGCTCCCCAGGCCTGGGGGAGGTGGGCCCGCACCCAACATTTCGGCCGGTTATTAGCTACTTTCTCCCAGGGTAGCTATGGAGTTAAAAACAATTTCAGTCACAGAAAATATGTTTGAGACACAATAGCCTGGAAGAGACATTAGCTCACACAATAGATTTTCAGTAGTGGCAGGTTTAACTATCCCTACTTGGAAGGTAGAATGTAGCTAACACATCTCCATTCAATTCGATGAGCTTCCAGAGTGTTTAGTTTAAATAGATGTTTGATTGGCAGCTTACTTTGAGTTTGAAATATAGTTTAAGATTTCTTGTCTCAGTAATATTTTGGAAGTTTTTCTCAGCCTGTTTTGTCCCAACTAAATAATTGTTGGCAAGCTATGAGAGAGAGAGAGAGAGAGAGAGGCCAGAGAGAGTCAGTGTTGTCAGAATCAGGGTTACCAAAGCTCCAGGATTGACCTGGAGTTGCCAGGAATTGTAGATTAATCTCCAAGATATTCCTGTGAGCAAGCCCGAGAGAAAAATCACAAGAGCAATTAAAATAGTTTTTAATTTTCTTTGAACACGTTTTTCATTAGTTATAAAACATATTAGAGATGAAAAAGAAAGGCTGCTTGACCAGGCAGAACGGTTGGAGCAAGAGGTCATGTGATGAAACCTCCGGGGATATGCCCAATCAGAGTTGGTATCCCTAACGGGCAGTCAGCACCAAAAACCACATGAAGGTTACCGCTTTGTCCCTGGTTTTACATTGAGGTTTAGTGTAGCAGACACTTATGTTTGTTGTCCCCCACTTTCCAAGCTGTGGTAGTTACGCCCATATTTATTTTTATTTAGAGATACAGCACTGAAACAGGCCCTTCGGCCCACCGAGTCTGTGCTGACCATCAACCAGCCATTTATACTAATCCTACATTAATCCCATATTCCTACCGCATCCCCACCTTCCCTCAATTTCCCTACCACCTACCTATACTAGGGGCAATTTATAATGGCCAATTTACCTATCAACCTGCAGGTCTTTGGCTGTGGGAGCACCCAGCAAAAACCCACACAGTCACAAGGAGAACTTGCAAACTCTGCACAGGCAGTACCCAGAATCGAACCCGGATCACTGAGGCTGCGGTGCTAACCACTGCGCCACCGTGCCACCCTTACTGAAGGGTTATGGTGCATCTCTGTTTGGCAGTTCATTGCTTGAGCCACAATCCAGTAAAGTGTTTATTCTACCACCTTCCAAAGTTAAGGAAGATCCCCACAAGGGCACGTGATATAACCAGTAGCCAAAACAGTGTCGAGGCTTTTCTAATCAATCTGTGGGACAGATACACTTTACCTTGATACTTGGCAGATAAAAACATTACCCTTCATCGCAGGGGGTGTGGGCTCATCCACAAACCTCATCTGAGCTAGTTAGGTCTTCAGGAGATTGGGGAAAAGAAAGTAAGAATGATTCAGATGCAAGAGGTTGAGAATGGCACCTTTTTCTTGTATGGGGTATTCCTCTAACTTCAAAACTGGCTCAGTTTGAATTACACTACAGATCCGGTGATTGGCCGAAGGGGGATTTCCAAATGACAACTGTCCCATACAAGGTGACAGAGTTGGGCAGTCTCCTGTTATCTATCTCAAGACTGGTGTAGGATGAGGCCCTGAGGCAGTTTACTTGCCTGGTGCCCAAAGCACAATGTCTTGCAATGTGTGAGGATGCCTATAGCATGGAGTAAAAGGGCTATTGGACCTATGAGGGAAAGGACTGTTGAGAGTGCATATCGGGAATTCCAGCACTTGTAATGCATAGTTGAACACTATATGGTTCAAAATTGGGACATTATCCCTCCATATTAGCATAAAGCACTTACAGGCCAATTAAAGCACATGATTAATGAAGAATAGCACTCCCTCAAATCTACCCCAACAATCTTATACTCAGCAGAACATCCTTTACTGTGATGTTTCGATTTTTCACTAGCTAATGGCTTCTCTGTATGGAATTGCCAACTTAATGACACCTCATGGTAAGTTCAGGGTTCTGGGTTCAAACTGTTCGAATTCATTTCCATGCAAGACGCTTCTGGACTGCAGAGAAAGAGGGTGCTCTCACCCTATCCACTTGGGCTCAATGCACTAACCAATTGCACTCTGCAGTCCCCTTGGTGGCGACTTTAGAGTAAGGTGAAGCTATCCTACAGGTCTAAGTGTGCTGCATATTGTAGTCTAGAAACTACTGTTGGGATATCAGAAGATGAACAGTAATTGAGCTGGTATGAAATTTCCTCTTTAGTGGAGATGTTAAGCCACTTGAAATAATCAGATTGGTGACGGCTTTTAAATAGTGGGCAACGATTTTATCCACGTGCATTAATTTGTGCATTCATCTCAGTAACAACAATTTGCATTTTATATAGCGCCTCTAACAGTCCCCAGGTGCTTCTCAAGAACGGTATCAAACAAAATCTGACACTGAGCCACATTAAAAAGATATTAGGGCAGATGACCAAAAGCTTGATCAAAGAGTTGGTCTTAAGGTTTGTTTTAACAGAAGAAAGAGAGGCAGCGAGGTTTAAGGAGGGAATTCCAGAGTTTAGGGCTACGACAGTCAAAGGCACGGCTGCCAATGGTGGTGTGATTAAAATTGGGGACGCGCAAGAGACCAGAATTAGAGGGGCACAGATATGGCAAAGGGTAGTAGGGCTGGAGATAGGGAGGGGTGAGGTCATGGAAGGATTTTAAAACAAAGATGATAATGTTAAAATCGGGGAGTTGGTCAACTAGCAGCCAATGTAGGTTGGCAAGTACGGGGGTAATGGGTGAATGGGATTTGGTGCGAGTTCGGATATGGGCAGCAGAGTTTTGAATGAGCTCAAGTTTTATGGAGGGCGGAAGATTGGAAGCCAGCCAGCAGTGTGTTGGAATAATGAAGTCTAGAGGTAAGAAAGGCAACACTAATTTACATCCTTGTGTTAAATTACATCTGATGCTAGAAACAGGACTGATAATGTGCCTCAACCTTGTGTTACCAAAGGCAGGGGTGGTACATAGAATTACACAGAACTTACAACACAGAAACAGGCCATTTGGCTCAACTGTTTTATGCCTTTTTTTTTAGCTCCACATGAGCCTCCTCCCACCCTACCTCATCTAACCCTATCAATATAACCTTCTATTCATTCTGCCTCATGTACATATCTTGCTTCTGTATGACAGTATCATGAGAGATGGAGATACTAATAACCCATTTCCTTTGAGTCAGGGGGAATGGGGGTCTGTGTTTTTGATGCCAATCTCTGACGGCACCACAACATTCACTGCCTTTTGTCTGTTGTCCCTCAGGTCTGCACCCAGACTGTGTGACATTTCAACCCTTTCACAAGAGGCTCATTTTACATTCTTTATCAATATTACTTCAATTTCATAAATGCCTGTGAAATAAGTAGAGCAGAACAGGAAAACATCAGTGTGGAAATAATGTAAAATGAACATTACATTTGATGTTTAACCTGTGAACTTTACACACAATGACCCTATTTTACATAATGCCTTGTCATTGCCCTCAAAAGATGTGCCAATAAACATTATTTCAATTGGCTTAAAGACTTGACGATGTATGGATATATTTTCTTTTGATTAAACCTAAAGGAAAACATTATTCCCATGCTTTTGGGAATCTGTACAATGTACCATTCTTTTTTCCTTCTCCTCTGAAAGATGCTAACTGCTTTTGTGATATGGCTCTCCAGTACTGCACCCTAGAAGTCACTCTTCCTGGGTGAACCTCAACAATTGGCAAGCCTCATCCAACACCCACGCACAAACACTTTCCACTAGAATCTACCAGAGCAAGAACACTGGCTGATTCCTCTCTCTGCAGTCAATTGTAGCATCCTTGCCATTGTGCACAGTGCAAGTCGAGGATTGAAACTGGGATGTCTCTGGCCTATTTGACTCAATACCAGGTCAAGCATTGGGTTTATCTATTGTCCAACTGCAGGAGAGAGCTGCTTTCTATCATTACTTCACATAATCTACAATTGGCAAATTGATAACTCTGGAATCTTCATGTGAAATAGGGTCAACCTTTCAGAAATACACCATAACTGGTCCATAATGTGTGTAGTGTTCACTTATACAGTTGCATCTTGCAGCATGATTATTTTTTTTAAACAGTTACAAAAGATGTATTCAAGAACATAAAAGGCAAATTTAAAATACAATTGCTAAAACATCCCACCTTACCATAAACCTCTGATTACGCTTGTGTTGGAATGTTTCTATATGTAGTGTACAGGAAGTAATTCAGGCACAGTAAGTGACATCAATGGTAGCTGGAGGGCGGTATTGGTGTGAGTGATGTATGTTACTATATCAGACCTAAACCAACTACAGAGCAAGTCACACTTCCTTTACCTTATACAGCACCTGTAGGCTATAGGTCTCATGTTGCTACCCAGCTATCTAACAGCATCTGCATCCCAATTTAAATAAGAGACTGGAATAGAAAACTTCTGGCAGATCCTGGTACCAAAATACACTGTACATTTTATTGGCTAGCCTTGAGCCAAGAGATCGACTAGTGGGTGTGTTCCAAGTGTTGATTTGGCTGCATCCAGAAAACTAGTGACGGGAAAGCAAAAATTAATGGGATACTAATATCAGTTAATTATACACATTTGCTGGATATTGGGTTGTTGCCAAACTGTTCCTTGTCAAAAAGTTCCTTAGATAAATAAATTAGACAAGAAAAGTCCTTTACTTTTCAAATAGAAGTCCAGTTTCCGCTTCTGGTGATGTTGAGTTGTACGTTAAGGTATTCAATGAAATTTCATCAGCAGCAAAGTAAACCAAGGAATTTTGGCCCGAATCCCAGTATCCTATCAGTCTCTCATTTGGTTACAGTGAACGTTAAGGATCTGCAGGATAACATTAGACTGGATTTACAAATCTCATACCCAACATGATTTAAATGAAGGTTTTTATATCTTCAGGAAGCTGACAATATAAACAAAAGTTTGTTGTAACAGATCTGATTGCCTAGAAACTCAGGAACATCCAACATGGCAATGACCTGGAGCAGGAACCTCAGCTGATTTTCCTCAGCGTCATGGTATTACATTGTAGATGTGTAATAGTGAAGCTGGTTGATGTGCAGAAGAGTGGAGTTGCATGAGGTATCTAAGGGTGGAGTTATGTGAGGTGTGTTAGAATGATGTTGACAAAGATGTTTAAGAGTGGTATTGAATAAGGTGTGTGGGAGTGGTGTTGAATGAGGTGTTTAGGGGTGGTGTTGAATGCGTAAGAGTGATGTTGAGTGTCTAAGAGTGGTGTCGACTAGGTGTGTAAGAATGCCATTGGCTGAAGTATGCAAGAGTGGAATTAAGTGTGTAAAGATGGATTTTGGAAAGTTTTGTGTGTTTTTCAGATGTGTGTGAGTGGTGTTGACTGAAGTATGTATGAGCCTGTCACGCCAAGTTGATCTCAGGTGCCTGCCTACGCACAGAAGGCAGTAAGTCCAGCAACTACTGCCATGGAGGAGTGGTTACTAGGTTCCCACCCTCCCCCTAAAAAAAGAAGAAACAGTGTTCTCAGCCCCTCTCGAAGGGGGTTGAAACTTGCAATGGAGAAAAATGAGCCATCCCTGCCTTGGGGGTCGAGCCTGCAATCCAAGCCTGATCCTGAGGCTGGTAGACCTCTTCGCTTATGGTGCCTGAAGATGTGTCAGGCTTTGGAAGGAAGGAGGACATGGGGACTCAGATAAAGAGTTCTCCACTCCTGTCATAATCAGCTCTGCCCCAAAACAAGGTTACAAGAAACTCATGCACAAGTCTGGCACCCAGTCTATCCTTTGCATCCCACCAGAAGCCTTTGCAACAGCCGAACCGTTTTGGAAGCATTAGGTGTTGGGGTTTGCCCCTTGTTGGCTCGCAAATAGTATGTGCCATTTTAGACTTAAAGGATGGGAAATATATCCTGTGAGATTAGGGTTGCCAACCCTCCAGAATTATCATGGGGTCTCTAGGAATGAAAGGTTAATCTCCAGTTCACTGCTGCAAACAACCCAGGAGAAAACCATATTAAAAGCAAATTATGCATTGTTTTAAATTTTCATTGAATGCTTTGATAAAAGTATTGGAGATGGAAAAGAAAAAGGCTGATTGACAGCCACAATTCATCCAATCAGAAACAGGGGAATTTATTATGGGGAATAAAGAAATGGCTGACCAACTAAATGCATACTTTGGTTCTGTCTTCACAAAGGAGGACACAAATATCATACCAGAAATGTTGGGGAACACAGGCTTTAGTGAGAGAGAGGAACTGAAAGAAATCAGTATTAATAGAGAAATGGTGTTGGGGAAATTGATGGGTTTGAAGGCCGATAAATCCCCAGGGCCTGATGGTATGCATCCCAGAGTACTTAAGGAAGTGGCCCTAGAAATAGTGGATGCATTGGTGGTCATCTTCCAAGATTCTATAGACTCTGGAACAGTTCCTACAGATTGGAGGGTAGCTAGTGTAACCCCACTATTTAAAAAGGGAGGTAGAGAGAAAGCAGGGAATTATAGACCAGTCAGCCTGACGTCGGTAGTGGGGAAAATTTTAGAGTCCATTATCAAAGATTTTATAGCAGAGCACTTGGAGAACAGTGGTAGAATCAGGCAGAGTCAGCATGGATTTACGAAAGGGAAATCATGCTTGACAAATCTACTAGAATTGTTTGAGGGTGCAACTAGTAGAGTTGATGAGGGGGAGCCAGTGAATGTGGTTTATTTGGACTTTCAGAAGGCTTTCAACAAAGTCCCACATAAGAGATTAGCATGTAAAATTAAAGTGCATGGGATTGGGGGTTTTGTATTGTGATGGATAGAAAATTGGTTGGTGGACAGGAAACAAAGAGTAGGAATAAATGGGTCTTTTTCCGAATGGCAGGCAGTGACTAGTGGGGTACCGCAGGGATCGGTGCTAGGACCCCAGCTATTCACAATATATATTAATGATTTAGATGAGGGAACTAAATGTAATATCGACTAATTTGCAGATGACGCAAAACTGTGTGGGAGGCTGAGTTGTGAGGAGGATGCAGAGAGGCTTCAGGGTGATTTGGACAAGTTGAGTGAGTGGGCAAATACATGGCCGATGCAGTATAATGTGGATAAATGTGAGGTTATCCACTTTGGTAGCAAAAACAGGAAGGCAGATTATTATCTGAACGACTATAAACTGAGAGAGGGGAATATGCAGTGAGACCTGGGTGTTCTCATACACCAGTCGCTGAAGGTAAGCATGCAGGTGCAACAGGCGGTAAAAAAGGCAAATGGTATGTTGGCCTTCATAGCGAGAGGATTTGAGTACAGAAGCAGGGATGTCTTGCTGCAATTATACAGGGCTTTGGTGAGGCCACACCTGGAATATTGTGAGCAGTTTTGGTCTCCTTATCTGAGGAAGGATGTTCTTGTTATAGAGGGAGTGCAGCGAAGGTTTACCAGACTGATTCCTGGGATGGCAGGACTAACATATGAGGAGAGATTGAGTCGGTTAGGATTATATTCGCTGGAGTTCAGAAGCGTGAGGGGGGATCTCATAGAAACCTATAAAATTCTAACAGGACTTGACAGGGTAGATGCAGGAAGGACGTTCCCGATGGTGGGGGAGTCCAGAACCAGTCTAAGGATACGGGGTAAACCTTTCAGGACTGAGATGAGGAGAAATTTCTTCACCCAGAGAGTGGTGAGCTTGTGGAATTCGCTACCACAGAAAGCAGTTGAGGCCAAAACAGTGAATGTTTTCAAAAAGGAGTTAGATATAGCTCTTGGGTCTAACGGGATCCAAGGGTATGGGGCGATAGCCAGAACAGGCTACTGAGTTGGATGATCAGCCATGATCATAATGAATGGCGGAGCAG
This sequence comes from Heterodontus francisci, assembly GCF_036365525.1. Classification (NCBI taxonomy): domain Eukaryota; kingdom Metazoa; phylum Chordata; class Chondrichthyes; order Heterodontiformes; family Heterodontidae; genus Heterodontus; species Heterodontus francisci. Next base: position 11,329,511 of record NC_090413.1, on the reverse strand, counting down.
GCTCAAAGGGCTGAATGGCCTACTCCTGCTCCTACTTTCTATGTTTCTATAATCAGGTAATGGAGAGTGCCTTTGCTTTCCAATAATTGTGGGAAGACAGGCCACCATGAGGTTGGTGTGTGGGTTTAGAGTGGTTGGTGGTGAGAGGTCATTGTGACAAAACCTCCAGGAATACGTCCATCCATAGTTGGCAACCCCGTTGAGTTCCATGGGTGCTTGTTTCGTCTGTCCTGAGGTTATCTGATTCTTTGCCCTACATTGTGTCTATGACATGATTCACTGTTCCGCACACTATTTTGTTGCTGTCGGGCAGATTCCAGGTACTTCCAGCTTTTGCTGATTGCCGCTGGGAACAGGATTCAGCAATGGAGCCTTTGTCCTTTTTAAATAAAAATTGAGAAAAGTAAAAAAATTATATCAGCCTTATGTGTTGCTGTAACCACATGCGCGTTGCATAAACAGACGACAGTATTGCAATATTCAATGTGATGAAACAGTAATTTTTGTAATGTAATACCCATTGCCTATAGCCACTGACAATATAAGCCACCAGCTCCGGGTCTGTCAACGCAGCATTGATCCCAGCTGGTGGGTCACCTGTGGTGATGTGCTATTCCCTGCTACTGTCTAACTGCTTCAAATCTACAGCTCTATTGTTTCTGAAAAACTATCTTATCAGCTACTACAATCACACTGAAACCTAATTACACTGAAGACCATGAAACATTTGTCATACGGCAAACAACCTGATTCATCCTGAAGATCACAACTCCTCAGTCTGTACTGAAGATCATCTAACTCATCGCTAATCTTCAGTCCATTCCGAAAATCATTAAACTCATATTTATGACCATCTGACTCTCACTGACGACTTTCGGGCTAACATAGAGACCATCTAGCTTAGTTGAAGTCCAATTACTTGATGCTGAATAATTACTACCTTATAACAAAGGTCACCTTGATAAAGATTGTCATGGCCAACAATCTTTCTTATCTTTGTGCCAGATGTAGGACTGGTGTAAATTAGAAATGAAAACTCATCCATTCCTACTCACCAGATAAGTTAAAGAAGAAGTTCCTTTGTAAATTAAGGCCTGCAACTACGAGTGAATTTTTAATGACGCTTGCAATAACTGTTCTAATCCACTGTCAATGAAGCAGAATTCGCTTTATTCCAGGGGCTCAGTTCCAAATACATTTTGGAACATGATATGTTGTTACAAGTCATCAGTTTTCTGATGTAACTTCTTATCTACAGAAATTGGGAGACTGTAATTGACAGTGAATCCAGTCTCTGATTGAAGGGATGTCTAAAAGTGAGCCTCGCTCAGTTGACGTTTGGTGTTTAGGTATTTCTGGCTGCCAGCCCATGTAAGATGTGAACTTGGGGTTGGGTGATCAGAAGATCCAAACTGAACAAGTGGGCGTGGGCTGTTTTTTCCTTTTCTGGGATGTGGGCATCGCTGGCTAGGCCAGCATTAATTGCTGATCCCTAATTGCCCTTGAGAAGGTGGTGGGCTGCCTTCTTGAACTGCTGCAGTCCTTGGGGTGTAGGTACACCCACAGTGCTGTTAGGAAGGGAGTTCCAGGATTTTGACCCAGAGACAGTGAAGGAACGGTGATATAGTTTCAAGTCAGGACAGTGTGTGGCTTGGAGGGGAACTTGCAGATGGTAGAGTTCCCATGCATCTGCTGCCCTTGTCCTTCTACGTGGTAGAGGTCGCGGGTTTGGAAAGTGCTGTTGAAGGAACCTTGGTGAGTTGCTGCGGTGGTACACACTGCTGCCACTGTGTGTCAGTGATGGAGGGAGTGAATGTTGTAGGTGGTGGATGGGGTGCCAGTCAAGCTTTGTGCTGGATGATGTCGAGCTTCTTGAATGTTGTTGGAGCTGCACCCGACCAGGCAAGTGGAGAGTGTTCCATCACATTCAGGCATTCGGGAGACAGGAGGTGAGTTACTCACCACAGAATTCCCAGCCTCTGACCTGCTCTTATAGCCACAGCATTTATGTGGCTACTCCAGTTCAGTTTCTGGTCAATGGTGACCCCTAGGATGCTGATAGTGGGGGATTCAGCAATGGTAATGCCATTGAATGTAAAGGGAAGATAGTTAGAATCTCTCTTGTTTGAGATGGTCATTGCCTGGCACTTATATGGCACAAATGTTACTTGCTACTTATCAGCCCAAGCCTGGATGTTGTCCAGGTCTTGCTGCATTTGGACATGGGCTGCTTCAGTATCCGAGGAGTCCTGAATGGTGCTGAACATTGTGAACATCCCCACTTCTGACCTCTTGATGGAGGGAAGGTCATTGATGAAGCAGCTGGGTATGGGTGCTTGCAGGGTTTGGAGCATCAGGCTTCAGCAATATTCTGTTTGGGCTCCCCCCACCGAGTTTGACAATGTCCCTGGATTTTGAACTCCAGCAGCAGCAACACGCGTTACACAGGTACAGTTCAGAACCAGCGGGACCCCTTCTTAAAATGTCTTATCACTTGCAACACTTGCTGTCCATTTCCATTGCATTTGTACTGAACTGTATGGAAATGTTATAGAGGGAGATGTCAGTGCTCTTACTGGAGTCTCCCAGGTGATCCTTGTAATGATACTTTACATATTAAAATGGGGGTGTACTGAGGAATAGATATATGCAGAGCCTCCAATCCGTGTTGTGAAATTATGACAATTCATGCCAGTAACATGAAATTGGAGCAATGATGCTGGGACCATTTCTCCCCATTCATGACATCTTGAGCAAGATGAATTCCTAGACGAAAGGTTTGTTCCTAAACTACCTCTAATCAGGAACATCAAAGCACTTAAGACAGAAGGTAATGGTTAAGTATACAACCACCACTCTTGAGAAGACAATGCAGTAGGTACCTACTCCTCTCATAAGTTCCACATGTGGAAAGGATCTTCTTAAATTTGGATTTGAGTGTTGCAACACGAAGGAATTGGACTTTCAGGGTTGTTTTGTTTGCTTGATTCCTATAATATTCTCCCCTGTGCACTAGTGTGTGTGTGGAGGAACTTAACTGTGTGGTCCAAGGAGACGAGAACTGCTACATCTTATTATCTTCCTAGTGGTTCATGATACAATCTAAAGGCTTTAGAAAGCAATGGCAACTACAACAAATCTACTGCAAAAGACTTGGAAAGAAGCCAAAAATTCCATGGTGGATTGCTGCAAATCAGGAGGTGAAGTAGGAGTCCTGCATGGAGTAGAGCCGGTCAATGGGGTTCCCCACTCTAGCTGGTAGGAGGTTTGATTCGGGTGGGGCCAGGAGACAGTCTCCCAGATGACTGAGGGAGCCATCACGGTCCATGTCGTGGAAGACTGCGTCGGAATCTAGGTCGCACAAAGAGAAACAAATGTCTTAGGATACAATTTTTCTGCCCTTCTTCGTTGTTGTTGATTAACACATGGTATCTTAAAAAACAGAATTAACCCAATGCTACAACATCTTCTCTCCTGAAGATGATAAATCATATATAGAATTGCAAAGTATTTAAATCACAGCAACAGGCCATTCGGCCCAACGGGTCTATACTGGCGCTTAAGCTTCACATGAACTTCCTCCCATCCTACTTCATCTCACCCCATTGACATATTCATGTCTTCCTCATGAACCTATCTAGCCTCCTCTTAAATGTATCAGTGCTATTTGTCTCAACCACTCCATGTGGTAGAGTTCAACTTTCTCATCTCTATGGGACTGGCAGCCTTTGTCATGTAAGATTTGAGTGAGTGTAGGCAGACTATTAGACTATGAAAGCCATTATAAGCGAGCAAAATAACATCTTCTTCTAAAGTCCAGACATGCTCAGTTTCATATGGATGGTGATGAGGGAGGGTTGGGGGGGGGGAGCTGTAGGGCAAGACCCTGCCTGATTTCCCCACCCCACCCCCACCCACTGCCTCGATGGCCCATTGATTCCAAAGCCTGTTGTAGCATGCCACCATTACTCCTGACTGAGAGAAGCTAATTCAGCACAGATTTTGATCCAAGACCTTTCTGTTTTATGAATGGCAGCGAGGTAACCTAATAAAACAGTCGGGGCTTCCCTTTGCTGACTGGTTTGGTTTAATTTCTACATTGCTGTGGAACATCCCACAACGTCAAGAAGTGGACTGAGGGCATAAGTGGTCAAGAGGTGAGCAGACGGCAGAAGTGGACGAGAGGTGGGCAGAGGGTTAAAGAAGTTGAGAGATGGAGAGAAGGCAGTAGTGGAAAAGAGGTGGAGAGAAGGCAGAAGCGGACAAGGGGTGGACAGGACCCTCCAGGCGTATAAACATTAAAGGCTTCCATTTTGTAAGCTTGCCCGATGGCTCAGTTGGTACAGGCAAAGACAGTAACTAATCTGTGCTGACCAACAGGTCCCAGCTTTAAATCCCTGGTATCTGCTCTCAGTCTGGCATTGCAACCAGTTGCTATAAACTGCTACTCCTGATTACTATCCAGTAACCAATCCTTGAATGAACACACGGGAACAAGATAGGATTGGGCTTGAGTGTGTGATGTCACCCAAGGTTGAATAGTTTTCCAGTGGCCATATATTAAGTCATCCACCGAGGTGAAGGGTGGAAGCTAACCAGTGCCTGCTGACCCTGTTCCACAGCAACACTGGTCACACACTTCCTGGAGAACAAAGAACAGTACAGCACAGGAACAGGCCATTCGGCCCTCCAAGTCTGCACCGATCTTGATGCCTGCCTAAACTAACACTTCCGGGGCCCATATCCCTCCATTCCCTTCCTATTCATATATTTGTCAAGATGTCTCTTAAACGTCGCTATCGTATCTGCTTCCACCACCTCCCCTGGCAGCAAGTTCCAGGCACTCACCACCCTCTGTGTAAAAAACTTGCCTCGCACATCCCTTCTAAACGTTGTCAACTATTTTAGTTTTCTTCCATTTTTTTCTCCTTTCAGAGCCTCCGCCTCCCTCTGCCACCACAGTGCCCTGACTGAGAAGCAGCCTAGTGCCAGAGCCCTGCCATTGCCACCCTGGCACTGCCCATTAACAATGTGTAAGGCCATTGGCACCTTATGTTCCTCTGATCTCCGACCCAGGAGGGCTGACCTTTGATACAATCACTGACTTAGGCCAATTGTGCTGATCTTCAGTTGCAAATTGTGACAAGTGATTATTCTCAGCCTTATGTTTACATCCTTCCATGGCATTCCCCCTTCCTTTATCCTCTAACCTCCATCTGAGCTGCCTGCCAATCCTCCCCACCGCCACCCCCCCCAAATCTCTGTAACTCTGACTCTCGCTTCCTATGCTATGCCCCCCCCTCCATTTACTCCACACAATCCCCGCTCCCTAGAATTCTCTCCACTTCCCTCTGCTCCTTTAAGTTCCTCCTTGGAACCCACCCCAGTGACAATCCTCAGCCCTTCCTAATATCTCCTTCTTAACATTGTTCTTTCCTGACACCTCTTTGAAGAACTGCAAGATATTGTTTTATGGTACAGGTGCTAGTTAGATGCAAATCGTTGTTGTGCGATAGGTTCCTGTTTACATCCTTTGCTCTTAAAATGAGCCACGTTTATCATGTAGCTTTTCTTGTGCCAGTTTTGTCCTTTCCTATCTGCCTTTAGGACTCACCGTAAGGATGCATATGATCACCTGGCATCTGTGGTGGGGTGAGCCCCTGTCTAAAGTGGTCCGTGCTGTAGCTGCTTTGATCCATTGGCATCAGCTGCTGGCGTTGCAGAGAGGAATAGGAAACCATTATCCTTTCCATTCCAGGGGAACTCGCTGCATCTGTACAAACAGGAGGGAGTGAGGCACAGATTGGGAGGTAGAATATCTAAAGCAATCAGTCAGCAACTGATGTTGTTAAGCGACACAAGTGATCCACCGTGCATCATCCTCACAGGTGCAGCAGTGAGAATTGAGATCACCATTGGCGGCTGTACCGACATCCATCTAGGCCCTAAGCTGTGGGATTACCTTGCTCCTCCTTTAAAATGCTCCTTAAAACCTACCTCTTTGACCAGGTTTTTAGTCATAGAATCATAGAAAGTTTACGGCACAGAAAGAGGCCACTTGGCCCATCATGTCTGTGCCGGCTAGAAATATCCACCCAATCTAATCCCACTTTCCAGCATTCGGTCTGTACCCCTGCACTTGAGGTGCATATCGAGACTTCTCTTGAATGAGTTGAGGGTTTCTGCCTCAACTACCCTTTCAGGAAGTGAGCTCCAGACCCCCAGCACCCTCTGGGTGAAAAAACTTTACCTCATCTCCCCTCTAATCTTTCTACTAATCACTTTAAATCTATGCCGCCTAGTCACTGACCTCTCTGCTAAGGTGAATAGACCCTTCACATCCACTCTATCCAGGCCCCTCAAAATTTTGTACATTTCAATCAGATCACCCCTCAGCCTTCTCTGTTCCAAGGAGAACAACCCCAGCCTATCCAATCTTTCCTCATAGCTGCATTTTTCCAGTCCCGGCAACATCCTCATAAATCTCCTCTGTACCCTCTCTAGTGCAATCATATAACTTCTGTAATGAGGTGACCAGAACTGCACACAGTACTCAAGTTGTGGCCTAACCAATGATTTATACAGTTCCAGCATAACTGCCCTGCTCTTATATTCTATACCTCAGCTAATAAAGGAAAGGATTCTATATGCCTTCTTAACCACCTTATTGACCTGTTTTGCTATCTTCAGGGATCTGTGGACATTTACTCCAATGTCCCTCACTTCCTCTACACTTCTCAGTATTTTCCTATTAATCGTGTATTTCTTTGCCTTGTTTGACCTTCCCAAATGCATCACCTCACACTTCTCCGGGTTGAATTCCATTTGCCACTTTTCTGCCCCTCTGACCAGATCATCAATATCATGCTGCAGTCGACAGTTATCTTCCTCGCTATCTACCACACGGCCAATCTTTGTGTTGTCTGCAAACCTCTTGATCATGCCCCCTACATTTACGGCCAAATCGTTAATATTTACCACAAAAGCAGGGGACCCAGTACTGAGCCCTGTGGAACGCCACTGGAAACAGCCCTCCTGTTGCAAAAACACCCGTCAACAACTACCCTTTGTTTTCTGCCACTGAGCCAATTTTGTATCCACCTTGCTGCATTTCCCTGGATCCCATAGGATTTTTTTTAACCAGTCTGCCATGTTGGACCTTGTCAAAAGCCTTGCTAAAATCTATGTAGACCACATCAACTGCACTACCCTCATCTATTTTCCTTGTTACTTCTTCAAAAAATTCGATCAAGTTGGTCAGACAAGATCTTCCCTTAACAAATCCATGCTGACTATCCTTGATAAATCTGTGCCTTTCTAAGTGACAGTTTATCCTGTCTCTCAGAATCGATTCCAATAATTTGCCCACTACTGAGGTTATACTGACTGGCCAGTAGTTATTTGGTCTATCCCTTGCTCCCTTTTTAAACAGAGGTACAATGTTAGCAGTCCTCCAATCCTCTGACACCACACCTGTATCCAGTAGGACTAGAAAATGATGGTCAGACCTTCTGCTATTTCCTCTCTTGCTTCTTTTAACAGCATTAATCAGCTGGCCCTGGTGATTTATCAACTTTCAAGGATGCTAATCCCATTAATATGTCCGCACTCCCTATGTTGAACACATCCTAAACCTCACATCCCTCTTCCTTAACTACAATATCTACATTGTCCCCCTCTTTTATGAAAACAGATGCAAAGTATTCATTAAGAACAATACCAATATCTTCCACCCCGGTTACCCATAGGTTACCTTTTTGGTCTTTTATGGGCCCTACTCTTTCCTTGGTTATCCTCTTACTCTTAAAGTATTGATAAAATATCTTTGGGTTCACCTTGATTTTGCTTGCCAATATACTTTCATGCCCTCTCTTAGTCTTCCTAATTTTTCTTTTGATTTCACCCCTCCACTTTCTGTACTCCTCTCAGCTTTCTGTAGTATTGAATTCTCTGTGTCAGACATGAGCTTTCCTTTTCTGCCTTATCTTGCCCTGTAAGCTCCTTGACATCCATGGGCTCTAGATTTGGCAGTCCCTCTCTTTTTCTTTGTGGGAACATGTTTACTCTGAATCCCTTGAATCTCCCCTTTGAATGCCTCCCACTGCTCTGGCACTGATTTACCTTCAAGTAGCTGTTTCCACACTACCTTTGCTCAGCTTAGTAAAATTGGCCTCTCTGCAATTGAGAACTCCATCTCCTGTTCTATCCTTGTCCTTTTTCCATAATTACGTTAAAACTGACTGAATTATGATCACTATCACCAAAATGCTCTCCCACTGCCACTCCTTCCACCTGCCCATCTTCATTTCCTAAAACTAAGTCTAAAACTGCACCCTCTCTTGTTGGACTTGCTACATACTGGGCAAAAAATATTCTCCTTAATGCACCTCAAGAATTCTGCTCCCTCAATTCCTTTCACACTAAAACTATCCCAGTTAATATTGGAGTAGTTAAAATCCCCTACTATTACTGCCCTGTTGTTCTTGCACTTCTCAGAGATTTACCTACATATCTGCTCTTCTATCTCCCTCTGACTGTTTGGGGGTCTATGGCACACTCCCGGCAGTGTGATTGCCCTTTTTTTGTTCCTTAGCTCAATTCATATAGCTTCATTTGATAAACCTTCCAACATATCATCCCTTCTCACAGCTGTAATAGTTTCTTTGACCAAAATTGCCACATTACCCCTTCCTTATCCCTCTCCCTATCACGTCCTAAAACCCTGTAATCAGGAACGTTGAGCTGCCATTCCTGTCCCTCTTTAAGCCATGTTTATGTAATAGCTATGATATCATACTGCCATGTGTCTATCTGTGCTCCCAGCTCATCTGCTTTATTTGCTATACTCCTTGCATTGAAATAGATACCCTTGAGCACTGCCAAACTTTTCTTTAAATTTTCTAATCTTTGTTTCCTCTGTCTTCCAGACTCATCCATTTTCATTACTGATTTTGTCCCAACAGAGTCTACCCTCAAGTCTCCATCCCCCCACCAAACGAGTTTAAATCCTCCCCAGCAGTACTAGCAAAACGTCCCACAAGGAACTCAGTCCCGGCTCTGTTCAGGTGCAAACCGTTTGGCCTGTAAAGGTCCCATCTCACCCGAGTCAGTCCCAATGTCCCAAGAATCTAAAGCCCTCCGTCCTGCACCATCTTTCCAGCCATGCATTCATCTGTGTTATCCTCCTATTCCTGTACTCACTTGCGCGTGGCATTGGGAGTAATCCAGCGATTACTACTTTTGAGGTCCTGCTTGCTAATTTCTTACCTAGCTCCCTAAATTCTGACTGCAGGACCACATCCCTCTTTCTACCTATGTCATTGGTTCCAATGTGGACCATGACTGCTGGCTTTCACCCTCCTCACTCAGGATGCTCTGCAGACGCTCAGTGACATCCTTGACCCTGGCACCAAGGAGGCAACACGACCATCCTGGATTCATGTCTACGGCCACAGAAATGCCTATCTGTTCCCCTGACTATTGAATCATCCATCACTATGGCTCTTCCAGTCTTCCCTGTACCCCACTGTGAGGCTGAGCCATGGACTTGGCTCTGGCTGCACTCCCCAGATGAACCATCACTCTCATCAGCATTCAGAACTGAATACCTGTTGGAGAGTGAGATGCAATTGGCATCTCCTGCACTACCTGCCTGTTTTTTTTTGACTGCCTGGCGGTCACCCATTCTCTCTCTCCCTGCATACTCTTAAGCGACTACATCTATAAACGTGCTATCCATGTAGCTCTCATCATCATGAATGCACCACAGTGTCGCCAGCTGCCACTCAAGTTCCAAAACCCGAAGCTCAAACTGCTTCAATTGACAACATTTCCTGAACAAATGGTTATCCAGGATACGGGAAGCATCCTGGAGCTCCCACATAGCACAGGAGGTGCACTGTCAAGGTTAAAGCAACCCTGCCATACCTTTATTTATTAGTTGACCCTTTGCTACTGCTAAACAAAAGAAATGTTACCAATGCTAAACACCTTAGAACTATTAATAAAACCTTACCAGTACTGATAAATCCTACCAACAATCAATACAGTTCAATAGTTTAAATAAACCTTACTCAGTGTCAGACTAGGCCCCCACCTGCCAAGAATGAGGCACATCAATTTTGTCATGAACATTGATTTTAAACTGTTGCTGGAGTGAAGAAAGGACTTGTTAAACAGATCAGTCCTGGCTGCAAAATATATTTGCATATGAACAGATGGTGATTGGAAAGACAAAGGACCATTCCCTGACACATTCAACCCACAATGGACCTTGATCACCAGGTATTGCATGTAAGAGGAGCATTCCAGAGACTGCTAAGGTGATACAATCCAAGACGTGGTCAGACCAGTTAGCCACTTGACTAACCTGCTTGGCAACCTTGGGTTTTCTGTATTGTACAAACAGTTTGAACTGAGAGTGTCTGTTTGCTCCTGGACTGAGAAGCTCTCTCCTGTCTGCTCCCACGTCTTTCCCACAAGTCTCGGAATCTACTGAAGACACATGAACCCCAAGACAGAAAAGTCTCCTACAGCAAACAAGGATTAAGAAGAATACTGGGCTCCAACGAAAAGTAAGTTCTACCTACAATCAAGGACTCTACAGTGGGCTCAAAAAACTGTAACAAAAACTCTTCAGATATTGCCTCAAACTTTTCCACTTTATTTTTCTTCTGCTATTTTCTGTCTCTATTTGCATGTGCGTATCACGTATGCATGCTCGCGTGGTCACATCGTGCATCTGTAGGCGTTAACCAAATTAGAGTTTTAGCTTAAGTTTAATAAATTTTGACTTTCCTTCTTTAAACCTAAGAAAGCCTGTTTGTGCTGTTTTCTTTGCCATATAATTAGAAAGCAGTGAACAAGGATTCACCAAGGGGGAGCTAAAAACACGGTGTTTAGTTTAGTTTTGTTCAGAGATACAGCACTGACACAGGCCCTTCGGCCCACCGAGTCTGTGCCGACCATCAACCACCCATTTATACTAATCCTACACTAATCCCATATTCCTACCACATCCCCACCTGTCCCTATATTTCCCTACCACCTACCTATACTAGGGGCAATTTATAATGGCCAATTTACCTACCAACCTGCAAGTCTTTTGGCTTGTGGGAGGAAACTGGAGCACCCGAGGAAACCCACGCAGACACAGGGAGAACTTGCAAACTCCACACAGGCAGTACCCAGAATTGAACCCGGGTCGCTGGAGCTGTGAGGCTGCGGTGCTAACCACTGCGCCACTGGTGCTCAACAAAATGAAGGATGTTAGTGCCGAGGAACCAAGCCCTTGCCAATTAGAATCCAAGCATCAAGCACTTCCAGGTCAGATAACACAATTGTCAGATATGGAGTAAAGTGCCCTCTACCTTGTCCCTATAAGTGCAAATCTTTTCTTCCTAGCCTCAACTTAAGCAGAATGCCCTTGGGGCACAGGTTTGGAGCTCTACCATTTCCTACACCAGCCATCTTGTAACTTCTGGGACTGAGGTTGGCAATTTAGTACTAATTAGAGGGCAGTTTGTACATTGGTTGGATTGAGATTACCAGGCACATTTCACAGAAGACCTTAGAATATAACAAATCCTGCGACTATGGTAAGCGGTCAGATTTACACCACCCACCCCCCGTCCCCCCCACCCACAATGACTCCCTGAAATTGGTCGAGTCAATGGAAGGGGGAGGAGCTGACTTATTTCCCCACAAAGAGATTATGCCCCTTGTATATCTCATTGCGGCCAATTATGTTATTCATGTTCTTATGGGAAAGCGGAGTGGAGGTAGAACGGCCACGGACTTACTGAATGGTGGAACAGGCTTGAGGGGTCGTTTAGCTTTACTTCTGCTCCTATTTCAACCTGGGAAAAGAGACTGAGAGTAATATATCCAAGTTTTCTTATGATCCACAGCTCGGTGGGAATGTAAACTGCGAGAAAGACACAAAAAAGCTCAAGAGATAAAGACAGATTAAATGCATGGGCAACAAGGTGATAGATGGTATAATGTGGGGAAGTGTGAGGTCATTCACTCTGGTAGTAAGAATAGAAAAACAGCATATCTGTTGAATGGTGTGAAACTTTTAAATGTTGATGCTCAGGGAGACCTCGGTTTATGTGCAAGGAACATAGAAAATTAGCATAAAAGCAAAAAACTGCAGATGCTGGAAGTCTGAAATTAAAACAAAGTGCTAGAAATACTCAGCAGCATCTGTGGGGAGAGAATCAGAGTTAATGTTTCAGGTCTGTGACCTTTCATTAGAATGGATGATGAAAGATAGGTTCTGATGAAAGAACATAGAAAATTAGCATGCAGATACAGCAAGCAATTTGGAAGGCAAATGGTATGTTGGCCTTTATTGCAAGGGGGATTGGAGTACAAGAAAAGGAAGTCTTGCTACAATTGTGTAGATCTTTGGTAAGACCACACCTGGAGTACTGTGCGCAGTCTTGGTCACCATATCTAAGGAAGGATATACTTATCTTGGAGGCGGTACAGCAAAGGTTCACTAGATTGATTACTGGCATGAGAGGGTTGTCCTATGATGACAGGCTGAGTAAATTGGGCCTATACTCTCTGGAGTTAAAAATGAGAGGCAATCTCACTGAAACAGACAAGATTCTGAAAGAGCTTAACAGGGTAAAGACTGAGATATTGCTTTCCCTGACTGGGCAATCTAGAACACGGAATGATATGAGGAGAAACTTCTTCACCCAAAGGGTTATGAATTTTTGCAGTTCTCTGCCCCAGAGGGTTGTGGATACGCCAATGCTTAGTATATTCAAGGCTGTGATGGATAAGATTTTTGATCTTTCAGGGAATCAAGGGATATGGGGAGCAGGCAGGAAAGTGGAGTTGAGGCAGATGAGCCACTATCGTATTGAACAGTAGAGCAGGCTCGAGGGGCCATGTGGTCCACTCCTGTTCCAATTTCTTATGTTCCTTAAAGCAGTATTAGAACAAGTCTAACAAGAAAATATTTTTGACTAGAAAAGCAGAGCCAAGTAATTTATCTTCATCTTATCCAATTGGATAGTCTGCATTTGTAAAGAGGAAAAAGGCAAATTATGCCGTCGCGGCTGTGTATCCTTCATCAGAACAGATCTTTAGACATTTTATTTGAGGACTTGACGGGCCAAGCAGGAAATGGATTTCTGGAATTTAGTCACAAGGTGCCCAGATTGTCCAGCTGGTGGGTTACCAGTTTTAGTTGTACTGTTGTGGGAGGTAATTTGTAGGCCAATCCCGTCCCTTCGGGGAAATTGGGAGTAATCGAGGGGGCCAATTGCAGTGGCTTGCTCACCTTTACCAACTGACTAACCATAGAGTATGAGCAGCTGAGACTGGAAGCTAGTCCCTTGTCCGTCCTCTCAGCCTAGCAAAACCCAGTCAACCTGGATCATTGCCAAAACCTAGTTAAACCAGCTAAGTGGTTCTTGGATAAGTGACATTCCGCTGTGTTTAAACACACATGGAATCACTCAGATCCACTAGACCTTCCTGAAAATAGTTTAAAATCACACCCACCCAGATGAAAAGCGAATAGGAGGTGTGGTTTTTTTTTATTCTTGGAGAACTGAGATAGCTCCTTCAAGCCCTGAAGGAACCCATCAAAAATACAAGGTGCAGTTGAATAAAATTAAAATTGAAGTAATTATCTCTGTTTCACGACTAAAAATATTTAGATCCACCCCTGTCCTCAGTCATTACTTAATAGTGAGAAACCCACTACTTCTGGTCTAACACTATGAAGTACTCAGAGGGACACCCAGGTCTTGCTTGCAGTTTCCACAGAGTGAGAGTCAAGCGGAGGTTAGGGTTGGTGGAAGACAGCAGCAGTTAATGGGTCCTCCAGCAAAAAGGGAGAGATTACAAAGTATTTACAGCACAGACACAGGCCATTCGTGTTTAAAATTAAGCCCTGTTACAGTAGGACCAAGTGAAGGCCAAAAGGATACCCTAGACCTCTTTCTCACCAGGTGGTAACACTCAGAAAAAGATAAAACTCACCAGCTACTCAATTGTTCCTAATTATTAACAGTTAATTATTTTCGCGTTTTAGTCTGCCAATGGCTAAGACACAGTCCCCAGGCTGGAATACTCACCAGCCAATCACTTACCAGCTTCCCCGTGAAGTCCAACCTATTTTGTCTCCTTCCGAATACGGGCTCTGACTGTTTACAGGCAACAGCGTGTCTGACTGGTCCCAATGATGCACGCAGTTTATAGCCCCTCTGGACTCACTGATTCGTTCTGTTTATAGTCCCGCTGGTCTCACTGATTCACACTGTTTATACTCCCGCTGGTCTCCCTGATTCACACTGTTTATGGTCCCACTGGTCTCACTGATTCACACTGTTTATTGTCCAGTTGGTCTCACTGATTCACACTGTTTGTTGTCCTGCTGGTCTTGCTGATTCACACTGTTTATGGTCCCACTGGTCTCACTGATTCACACTGTTTATTGTCCAGTTGGTCTCACTGATTCCCACTGTTTATTGTCCCGCTGGTGTCGCTGATTCACACTGTTTATAATCCTGCTGGTCTTGCTGATTCACACTGTTTATGGTCCCACTGGTCTCGCTGATTCACTCTGTTTATAGTCCCACTGGTCTCACTAATTCACACTGTTTATAATCCTGCTGGTCTCACTGATTCACACTGTTTATAATCCTGCTGGTCTCGCTGATTCACTCTGTTTGTATGCCCACTGGTCTCATTGATTCACACTGTTTATAATCCTGCTGGTCTCACTGATTCACACTGTTTATAATCCTGCTGGTCTCGCTGATTCACTCTGTTTGTAGTCCCACTGGTCTCACTGATTCACACTGTTTATAAGCCTGCTGGACTCACTGATTCACACTGTTTATAATCCTGCTGGGCTCACTGATTCGCACTGTTTATAGTCCCGCTGGAATCACTGATTCACACTGTTTCTTGTCTCGCTGATTCACACTGTTTATGGTCCCACTGGTCTCACTGATTCACACTGTTTATAATCCTGCTGGTCTCACTGATTCACACTGTTAAAACTCCCGCTGGTCTCCCTGATTCACACTGTTTCTTGTCTCGCTGATTCACACTGTTTATGGTCCCACTGGTCTCACTGATTCACACTGTTTATTGTCCAGTTGGTCTCACTGATTACCACTGTTTATTGTCCCACTGGTCTCACTGATTCACACTGTTTATAATCCTGCTGGTCTCACTGATTCACACTGTTTATAAGCCTGCTGGACTCACTGATTCACACTGTTTATAATCCTGCTGGGCTCACTGATTCGCACTGTTTATAGTCCCGCTGGAATCACTGATTCACACTGTTTCTTGTCTCGCTGATTCACACTGTTTATGGTCCCACTGGTCTCACTGATTCACACTGTTTATAATCCTGCTGGTCTCACTGATTCACACTGTTTATACTCCCGCTGGTCTCCCTGATTCACACTGTTTCTTGTCTCGCTGATTCACACTGTTTATGGTCCCACTGGTCTCACTGATTCACACTGTTTATTGTCCAGTTGGTCTCACTGATTACCACTGTTTATTGTCCCGCTGGTGTCGCTGATTCACACTGTTTATAATCCTGCTGGTCTCGCTGATTCACTCTGTTTATAGTCCCACTGGTCTCACTAATTCACACTGTTTATAATCCTGCTGGTCTCGCTGATTCACTCTGTTTGTAGTCCGACTGGTCTCACTGATTCACACTGTTTATAATCCTGCTGGTCTCACTGATTCACACTGTTTATAATCCTGCTGGTCTCGCTGATTCACTCTGTTTGTATGCCCACTCGTCTCATTGATTCACACTGTTTAGAATCCTGCTGGTCTCACTGATTCACACTGTTTATAATCCTGCTGGTCTCGCTGATTCACTCTGTTTGTAGTCCCACTGGTCTCACTGATTCACACTGTTTATAATCCTGCTGGACTCACTGATTCACACTGTTTATAATCCTGCTGGGCTCACTGATTCGCACTGTTTATAGTCCCGCTGGAATCACTGATTCACACTGTTTCTGGTCTCACTGATTCACACTGTTTATACTCCCGCTGGTCTCCCTGATTCACACTGTTTCTTGTCTCGCTGATTCACACTGTTTATGGTCCCACTGGTCTCACTGATTCACACTGTTTATTGTCCAGTTGGTCTCACTGATTACCACTGTTTATAATCCTGCTGGTCTCGCTGATTCACTCTGTTTATTGTCTTGCTGGTCTCAGTAATTCACACTGTTAAGTGTCCCGCTGGTCTCACTGATTCCCACTGTTTATTGTCCTGCTGGTCTCAGTAATTCACACTGTTTATAATCCTGCTGGTCTCGCCGATTCCCACTGTTTATTGTCCAGTTGATCTCACTTATTCCCACTTTTTATTGTCCAGTTGATCTCACTTATTCCCACTGTTTATTTTCGCGCTGGTGTCGCTGATTCACACTGTTTATACTGCCGCTCGTCTCCCTGATTCACACTGTTTAAAATCCTGCTGGTCTCACTGATTCACACTGTTTATAATCCCGCTGGTCTCGCTGATTCACACTGTTTATAATCCTGCTGGTCTCACTGATTCACACTGTTTATAATCATGCTGGTCTCACTGGTTCAAACTGTTTATAATTCCACTGGTCTAACTGATTCACTCTGTTTATAGTCCCACTGGTCTCACTGATTTACACTGTTTATTATCCTGCTGCTCTCACTGATTCACACTGTTTATAGTCCCGCTGGTCTCACTGATTCACACTGTTTATAGTCCCGCTGGTCTCACTGATTCACACCGTTTAAAGTCCCGCTGGACTCACTGATTCCTACTGTTTATAGTCCCGCTGGTCTCATTGATTCCCACTGTTTATTGTCCAGTTGATCTCACTGATTCCCACTGTTTATTGTTCCACTGGTGTCGCTGATTCACACTGTTTATAATCCCGCTGGTCTCGCTGATTCACAGTGTTAATGGTCCCACTGGTCTCACTGATTCACACTGTTCATAGTCCTGCTGGTATCACTGATTCACACTGTTTATAATCCTGCTGGTCTCGCTGATTCACGCTGTTTATAATCCTGCTGGTCTCACTGATTCACTCTGTTTATAGTCCCACTGGTCTCACTGATTCACACTGTTTATAATCCTGCTGGTCTCACTGATTCACACTGTTTATAATCCTGCTGGTCTCACTGATTCGCACTGTTTATAATCCTGCTGGTCTCACTGGTTCACAATGCTTATAATCCCACTGGTCTCACTGATTCACACTGTTTATAATCCTGCTGGTCTCACTGATTCACACTGTTTATAATCCTGCTGGTATCACTGATTCACGCTGTTTGTAATCCTGCTGGTCTCGCTGATTCACTCTGTTTATAGTCCCACTGGTCTCTCTGATTCACACTGTTTATAAGCCTGCTGGTCTCACTGATTCACACTGTTTATAATCCTGCTGGTATCACTGATTCACGCTGTTTATAATCCTGCTGGTCTCGCTGATTCACTCTGTTTATAGTCCCACTGGTCTCTCTGATTCACACTGTTTATAATCCTGCTGGTCTCACTGATTCACACTGTTTATAATCCTGCTGGTCTCGCTGATTCACTCTGTTTATAGTCCCACTGATTTCACTGATTCACGCTGTTTATAGACCCACTGGTCTCGATGATTCACGCTGTTTATAGACCCGCTCGTCTCGCTGATTCACACTGTTTATAGTCCCACCAGTCTCGATGATTCTCGCTGTTTATAGTCCCGCAGGACTCGCTGATTCACACTGTTTACAGTCTCACTGGTCTCGCTGATTCACACTGTTTATAGACCCACTGGTCTCGATGATTCACACTGTTTACAGTCTCACTGGTCTCGATGATTCTCGCTGTTTATAGTCCAGTTGGTCTCACTGATTCACACTGTTTACAGTCTCACTGGTCTCGCTGATTCACACTGTTTATAGTCCCACTGGTCTCACTGATTTACACTGTTTATAATCCTGCTGGTCTCGTTGATTCACACTGTTTCTAATCCTGCTGGTCTCGCTGATTCACTCTGTTTATAGTCCCACTGGTCTCACTGATTCACACTGTTTATAATCCTGCTGGTCTCACTGATTCACACAGTTTATAATCCTGCTGGTCTCACTGGTACACAATGCTTATAATCCCACTGGTCTCGCTGATTCACACTGTTTATAGTCCCGCTGGTCTTGCTGATTCACACTGTTTATAATCCTGCTGGTCTCGCTGATTCACACTGTTTATAATCCTGCTGGTCTCGCTGATTCACTCTGTTTGTAGTCCGACTGGTCTCACTGATTCACACTGTTTATAATCCTGCTGGTCTCACTGATTCACACTGTTTATAATCCTGCTGGTCTCGCTGATTCACTCTGTTTGTAGTCCCACTGGTCTCATTGATTCACACTGTTTATAATCCTGCTGGTCTCACTGATTCACACTGTTTATAAACCTGCTGGTCTCGCTGATTCACTCTGTTTGTAGTCCCACTGGTCTCACTGATTCACACTGTTTATAATCCTGCTGGACTCACTGATTCACACTGTTTATAATCCTGTTGGGCTCACTGATTCGCACTGTTTATAGTCCCGCTGGAATCACTGATTCGCACTGTTGATAGTCCCGCTGGTCTCAGTAATTCACACTGTTTATAGTCCAGTTTGTCTCGTTGATTCATGCTGTTTATAGTCCCGCTGGTCTCACTGATTCCCACTGTTTTTTGTCCTGATGGTCTCGCTGATTCACACTGTTTATTGTCCCGCTGATTCACACTGTTTATAATCCTGCTGGTCTCACTGATTCACATTGTTGAGAACCCTGCTGGTCTCGCTGATTCACTCTGTTTATAGTCCAGCTGGTCTCGCTCATTCACACTGTTTATAGTCCCGCTGGTCTCAGTGATTCACACTATTTATACTCCCGCTGGTCTCGCTCATTCGCACTGCTTATAGTCCCGCTGGTCTCACATATTCTCACTGTTCATAGTCCCGCTTGTCTCGCTAATTCCTGCTGTTTACAGTCCCACTGGTCTCGCTGATTGACAGTGGTTGCAGTCCCACTTGTCTCACTAATTCACACTGTTTAGAGTTCCCCTGGTCTCACTGAATCACATTGTTTATAATCCCGCTTTTCACTCTGATTCACAGTGCTTATAGTCCCACTGGTCTCACTGATTCACACTGTTTAAATTCCCACTGGTCTCACTGATTCACACTGTTTATATTCCCGCTGGTCTCGCTGACACACGCTGTTTCTAGTCCCGATGGTCTCAGTGATTCACGATGTTTATAGTCCCACTGGTCTCGCTGATTGACACTGTTTATAATCCCGCTCGTCTCAATGATTCCCACTATTTATTGTCCCGCTGGTCTCATTGATTCACACTGTTTATAATCGATCTTTTCTCACTGATTCACACTCTTTATATCCCACTGGCGTCGCTGATTCACACTGTTTATTGTCCCGCTGGTCTCGGTGACACACGCTGTTAATAGTCACGCTGGTCTCACAGATTCACACTGTTTATAGTCCCACTGGACTCGCTGATTCACAGTGTTTATAGTCCCGCTGGTCTCGCTGATTCTCGGTGTTTACAGTCCCGCTGGTCTCGCTGATTCTCGGTGTTTACAGTCCCGCTGGTCTCGCTGATTCTCGGTGTTTACAGTCCCACTGGTCTCGCTGATTTTCAATGTTTTATAGTCCCGCTTGTCTCGTTGTTTCACACTGTTTATAGTACCGTTAGTGTCAATGATTCATACTGTTTATCGTCCAGTTGGTCTCAAGGATTCACACTCGTTATATTCCCGCTGGTCTCGCGGACACACGCTGTTAATAGTCACGCTGGTCTCAGTGAAACACAGTGTTTATAGTCCCACTGGCCTCACTCATTCACTCAGTTTGCAGTCCCACTGGTGTCAATGATTCTGACTGTTTATAGTCCCGTTGGTCTCAATGATTCGCGCTGTTTATATTCCCGCTGGTCTCACTGGTTCACACTGTTTGTAATCGATCTTTTCTCACTGATTCACACTCTTGATATCCCACTGGCTTCGCTGATTCACACTATTTATTGTCCCGCTGGTCTCATTGATTCACACTGTTTGTAATCGATCTTTTCTCACTGATTCACACTCTTTATATCCCACTGGCTTCGCTGATTCACACTGTTTATTGTCCAGCTGGTCTCGGTGACACACGCCGTTAATAGTCACGCTGGTCTCACAGATTCTCGCTATTTATATTCCCACTGGTCTCGCTGATTCACACTGTTTCTCGTCCCACAGGACTCGCTGATTCACACTGTTTATAATCCCGCTTTTCGCACTAATTCACAGTGATTATAGTCCCGCTGTTGTCACTGATTCACACTGTTTCTCGTCCCGCTGGTCTCACGGATTCACACTGTTTATAGTCCCGATGGTCTCGCTGATTCACACTGTTTATAGACCCACTGGTCTCACTGATTCACACTGTTTATAGTCCCACTGATTTCACTGATTCACACTGTTTATAGACCCACTGGTCTCACTGATTCACACTGTTTACAGTCCCGTTGGTCTCGCTGTTTCACACAGTTTATAGTCCCGCTGGTCTCACTGATTCACACTGTTTATAATCACGCTGGTCTCTCTGATTCACATCGTTTATCGTCCCGCTGGTCTCACTGATTCCCACTGTTTCTAGTCCCGGTGGTCTCAGTGATTCCCACTGTTTATAATCCCGCTGGTCTCACTGATTCCCAGTGTTTATTGTCCCGCTGGTCTCAGTAATTCACACTGTTTATAATCCTGCTGGTCTCGCTGATTCACATTGTTTATAGTCCCGCTGGTCTCGCTGATTCACACGGTTTAAGGTCCCGGTGGTCTCACTGATTCCCACTGTTTATAGTCCCGGTGGTCTCAGTGATTCCCACTGTTTATAATCCCGCTGGTCTCAGTAATTCACACTGTTTATAATCCTGCTGGTATCGCTGATTCACATTGTTTATAGTCCCGCTGGTCTCAATGATTCCCACTGTTTATTGTCCAGTTGGTCTCACTGATTCCCACTGTTTATAGTCCCGGTGGTCTCACTGATTCCCACTGTTTTATTGTCCCGCTGGCCTCGCTGGTTCACACTGCTCATAATCCCGCTGGTCTCACTGATTCCCACTGTTTATTGTCCCGCTGATTCACACTGTTTATAATCTTGCTGGTCTCACTGATTCACACTGTTTATAATCCTGCTGGTCTCACTGATTCACACTGTTTATAATCCCGCTGGTCTCACTGATTCACACTGTTTATAGTCCCACTGGTCTCACTGATTCACACTGTTTATAATCCTGCTGGTCTCACTGATTCACACTGTTTATAATCCTGCTGGTCTCACTGATTCACACTGTTTATAATCCCGCTGGTCTCACTGATTCACACTGTTTATAGTCCCACTGGTCTCACTGATTCACACTGTTTATAATCCTGCTGGTCTCACTGATTCACACTGTTTATAATCCCGCTGGTCTCGCTGATTCACTCTGTTTATAGTCCCACTGGTCTCACTGATTCACACTGTTTATAATCCTGCTGGTCTCACTGATTCACACTGTTTATAATCCCGCTGGTCTCACTGATTCACACTGTTTATAATCCTGCTGGTCTCACTGATTCACACACTTTATAGTCCCGTTGGTCTCGCTGATTCACACGGTTTAAAGTCCCGCTGGTCTCACTGATTCCCACTGTTTATAGTCCCGGTGGTCTCACTGATTCACACTGTTTATAATCCTGCTGGTCTCGCTGATTCACACTGTTTATAATCCTGCTGGTCTCGCTGAATCACACTGTTTATAATCCTTCTGGTCTCACTGGTTCACACTGTTGATAATCCCACTGGTCTCGCTGATTCACACTGTTTATAGTCCCGGTGGTCTCACTGATTCACACTGTTTATAATCCTGCTGGTCTCACTGATTCACACTGTTTATAGCCCCACTGGTCTCGCTGATTCTCGCTGTTTATAGTCCCACTGGTCTCGCTGATTCACACTGTTTATAATCCTGCTGGTCTCGTTGATTCTCGATGTTTACAGTCCCGCTGGTCTCGCTGATTCCCGATGTTTTTAGTCCCACTGGTCTCGCTGATTCACACTGTTTATAATCCTGCTGGTCTCGTTGATTCTCGATGTTTACAGTCCCGCTGGTCTCGCTGATTCCCGATGTTTTTAGTCCCGCTGGTCTCGTTGTTTCACGCAGTTTATAGTCTCACTGGTCTCACTGACTCACCCTGTCTGTAGTCCCACTGGTTTCGCTGATTCTCAACGTTTATAGTCCCGCTGGTCTCGTTGTTTCACACTGTTTATAGTCCCACTGATTTCACTGATTCACCCTGTCTATCGTCCCACTCGTCTCGCTGATTCACACTGTTTATAGTCCCACTGGTCTCACTGATTCACATTGTTTACAGTCCCGTTAGTCTCGCTGTTTCACACTGTTTGTAGTCCCGCTGGTCTCACTGATTCACACTGTTTATAATCCTGCTGGTCTCGCTGATTCACACTGTTTATCATCCTGCTGGTCTCGCTGGTTCACACTGTTGATAATCCCACTGGTCTCACTGATTCACACTGTTTATAGCCCCACTGGTCTCGCTGATTCTCGCTGTTTATAGTCCCACTGGTCTCGCTGTTTCACACTGTTTGCAGTGCCGTTGGTCTCGCTGTTTCACACTGTTTGTAGTCCCGCTGGTCTCACTGATTCACACTGTTTATAGACCCGCTGGTCTCACTGATTCCCACTGTTTATTGCCCCGGTGGTCTCACAGATTCACACTGTTTGTTGTCCAGTTGGTCTCGTTCATTCACACAGTTTATGGTCCTGCTGGTCTCTCTACTTCACTCTGTTCATAGTCCCGCTGGTCTCGCTGATTCACACTGTTTATGGTCCCACTGCTCTCACTGATTCACACTGTTTATAATCCTGCTGGTCTCGCTGATTCACACTGTTTATAATCCTGCTGGTCTCGCTGAATCACACTGTTTATAATCCTTCTGGTCTCACTGGTTCACACTGTTGATAATCCCACTGGTCTCACTGATTCACACTGTTTATAATCCCACTGGTCTCACTGATTCACACTGTTTATAGTCCCACTGGTCTCGCTGTTTCACACTGTTTGCAGTCCCGTTGGTCTCGCTGTTTCACACTGTTTGTAGTCCCGGTGGTCTCACTGATTCCCACTGTTTATAGTCCCGGTGGTCTCACTGATTCCCACTGTTTTATTGTCCAGTTGGTCTCGCTGATTCTCACTGTTTATTGTCCAGTTGGTCTCACTGATTCCCACTGTTTATAGCCCCGGTGGTCTCACAGATTCACACTGTTTGTTGTCCAGTTGGTCTCGTTCATTCACACTGTTTATAATCCCGCTGGTCTCACTGATTCCCAGTGTTTATTGTCCCGCTGGTCTCAGTAATTCACACTGTTTATAGTCCAGTTGGTCTCGTTGATTCATGCTGTTCATAGTCCCGCTGGTCTTACTGATTCCCACTGTTTATAGTCCCTCTGGTCTCAGTAATTCACACTGTTTATAATCCTGCTGGTATCGCTGATTCACATTGTTTATAGTCCCGTTGGTCTCGCTGATTCACACGGTTTAAGGTCCCGCTGGTCCCGCTGATTCACTCTGTTTATAGTCCCGCTGGTCTCACTGATTCCCACTGTTTATTGTCCCGCTGGTCTCGCTGATTCACACTGTTTATAGTCCAGCTGGTCTCACTGATTCCCAGTGTTTATTGTCCCGCTGGTCTCAGTAATTCACACTGTTCAAAGTCCCGCTGGTCTCACTGATTCCCACTATTTTTTCTCCCGCTGGTCTCGCTGATTCACACTGTTTATTGTCCCGCTGATTCACACTGTTTATAATCCTGCTGGTCTCGCTGAGTCACTCTGTTTATAATCCTGCTGGTCTCACCGATTCACACTGTTTACAAACCTGCTGGTCTCACTGATTCACACTGTTTACAATCCTGCTGGTATCACTGGTTCACACTGTTTATAATCCTGCTGGTCTCACCGATTCACACTGTTTACAAACCTGCTGGTCTCACTGATTCACACTGTTTACAATCCTGCTGGTATCACTGATTCACACTGTTTATAATCCTGCTGGTCTCACTGATTCACACTGTTTATAGTCCCGCTTGTCTCCCTGATTAACAGTGTTTCTTGTCCCTCTGGTCTCGCTGATTCACAATGTTTATAGTCCCACTGGTGTCACTGATTCACGCTGTTTGTAATCCTGCTGGTCTCACTGATTCACACACTTTATACTCCCGCTTGTCTCACTGATTCACGCTGTTTATAATCCTGCTGTTCTCACTGATTCACATTGTTTATAATCTTGCTGGTCTCGCTGATTCACTCTGTTTATAGTCCCACTGGTCTCACTGATTCACACTGTTTATAATCCTGCTGGTCTCGTTGATTCTCGATGTTTATCGTCCCACTGGTATCGCTGATTCACACTGTTCATACTCCCGCTTGTCTCACTGATTCACACTGTTTATAATCCTGCTGGTCTCGCTGATTCCCGATGTTTATAGTCCCACTGGTCTCGCTGATTCTCGATGTTTATAGTCCCGCTGGTCTCGCTGATTCACACTGTTTATGAACCTGCTGGTCTCGCTGATTCCCGATGTTTATAGTCCCACTGGTCTCGTTGATTCACGCAGTTTATAGTCCCACTTTTCTCACTGATTCACACTGTTTATAATCCTGCTGGTCCAGCTGATTCACACTGTTTATAATCCTTCTGGTCTCGTTGATTCTCGATGTTTATAGTCCCACTTTTCTCACTGATTCCCGCTGTTTATAATCCTGCTGGTCTCGTTGATTCTCGATGTTTATAGCCCCACTGGTCTCGCTGATTCACACACTTTATAGTCCCGCTGGTGTCGCTGATTCACACTGTTTATAGCCCCACTGGTCTCGCTGATTCACACTGTTTATACTCCCGCTTGTCTCCCTGATTAACAGTGTTTCTTGTCCCACTGGTGTCACTGATTCACGCTGTTTATAATCCTGCTGGTCTCGTTGATTCTCGATGTTTATAGCCCCACTGGTCTCGCTGATTCACACTGTTTATAATCCTGCTGGTCTCGTTGATTCTCGATGTTTATAGCCCCACTGGTCTCGCTGATTCACACTGTTTATAATCCTGCTGGTCTCGTTGATTCTCGATGTTTATAGTCCCACTGGTATCGCTGATTCACACTGTTTATACTCCCGCTTGTCTCCCTGATTAACAGTGTTTCTTGTCCCACTGGTGTCACTGATTCACGCTGTTTATAATCCTGCTGGTCTCACTGATTCACACACTTTATAGTCCCGCTGGTGTCGCTGATTCACACTGTTTATAATCCTGCTGGTCTCGCTGATTCACACGGTTTAAAGTCCCGCTGGTCTCACTGATTCACACTGTTTATAATCCTGCTGGTCTCGCTGATTCACACTTTATAGTCCCGCTGGACTCACTGATTCGCACTGTTTATAGTCCCGCTTATCTCACTGATTCACACTGTTTATAATCCTGCTGGTCTCGCTGATTCACACTTTACAGGCCCGCTGGACTCACTGATTCGCACTGTTTATAATCCTGCTGGTCTCACTGATTCACACACTTTATAGTCCCGTTGGTCTCGCTGATTCACACGGTTTAAAGTCCCGCTGGTCTCACTGATTCACACTGTTTATAATCCTGCTGGTCTCGCTGATTCACACTTTATAGTCCCGCTGGACTCACTGATTCGCACTGTTTGTAGTCCCGGTGGTCTCACTGATACCCACTGTTTTATTGTCCAGTTGGTCTCGCTGATTCCCACTATTTATAGCCCCGGTGGTCTCACAGATTCATACTGTTCATAGTCCTGCTGGTCTCACTGATTCACACTGTTTATAATCCTGCTGGTCTCGCTGATTCACACTTTATAGTCCCGCTGGACTCACTGATTCGCTCTGTTTATAGTCCCGCTGGTCTCACTGATTCACACTGTTTATAATCTTGCTGGTCTCGCTGATTCACTCTTTACAGTCCCGCTGGACTCACTGATTCGCACTGTTTATAATCCTGCTGGTCTCACTGATTCACACACTTTATAGTCCCGTTGGTCTCGCTGATTCACACGGTTTAAAGTCCCGCTGGTCTCACTGATTCACACTGTTTATAATCCTGCTGGTCTCGCTGATTCACACTTTATAGTCCCTCTGGACTCACTGATTCGCACTGTTTATAGTCCCGGTGGTCTCACTGATACCCACTGTTTTATTGTCCAGTTGGTCTCGCTGATTCCCACTATTTATAGCCCCGGTGGTCTCACAGATTCACACTGTTCATAGTCCTGCTGGTCTCACTGATTCACACTGTTTACAATCCTGCTGGTCTCACTGATTCACACTGTTTACAATCCTGCTGGTCTCACTGGTTCACATTGTTTACTATCCCACTGGTCTCACTGATTCACACTGTTTATAATCCTGCTGGTCTCACTGATTCACACTTTATAGTCCCGCTGGTCTCACTGGTTCACATTGTTTACTATCCCACTGGTCTCACTGATTCACACTGTTTATAATCCTGCTGGTCTCACTGATTCACACTTTATAGTCCCGCTGGACTCACTGATTCGCACTGTTTATAGTCCCGCTGGTCTCAGTGATTCCCACTGTTTATTGCCCCGGTGGTCTCACTGATTCACACTGTTTGTTGTCCAGTTGGTCTCGTTCATTCACACAGTTTATGGTCCTGCTGGTCTCTCTGCTTCACTCTGTTCATAGTCCCGCGGGTCTCACTGCTTCACACTAATCCTAATCCCACTGGTCTCGCTGATTCACACTGTTTATAATCCTGCTGGTCTCGCTGAATCACACTGTTTATAGCCCCACTGGTCTCGCTGATTCTCGCTGTTTATAGTCCCACTGGTCTCGCTGATTCTCGCTGTTTATGAACCTGCTGGTCTCGCTGATTCTCGATGTTTATAGTCCCGCTCGTCTCGCTGTTTCACACTGTTTATAGTCCCACTGGTCTCGCTGTTTCACACTGTTTATAGTCCCACTGGTCTCGATGATTCACACTGTTTATAGTCCCGCACTTCTCGCTGATTCACACTGTTTATACTCCCACTCGTCTCTCTGATTCACAGTGTTTCTTGTCCCGCTGGTATCGCTGATTCACACTGTTTATGGTCCCACTGATCTCACTGATTCACACTGTTTATAATCCTGCTGGTCTCGCTGATTCGCACTGTTTATAATCCTGCTGGTCTCGCTGAATCACTCTGTCTATAATCCTGCTGGTCTCACTGGTTCACACTGTTTGTAATCCCACTGGTCTCGCTGATTCTCGCTGTTTATAGTCCCACTGGTCTCGCTGATTCACAGTGTTTATAGTCCCACTGGTCTCGCTGATTCACACTGTTTACAGTCCCGCTGGTCTCGCTGATTCCCGATGTTTATAGTCCCGCTGGTCTCGTTGTTTCGCGCAGTTTATTGTCCCACTGGTCTCACTGATTCGCCCTGTCTGTAGTCCCACTGGTTTCGCTGATTCTCAATGTTTATAGTCCCGCTGGTCTCGTTGTTTCACACTGTTTATAGTACTGTTAGTGTCAATGATTCACACTGTTTATAGTCCCACTGGTTTCGCTGATTCTCGCTGTTTATAGACCCAGTGGTCTCGATGATTCACGCTGTTTATAGTCCCGTTCGTCTCGCTGTTTCATACTGTTTGTAGTCCCGCTAGTCCCACTGATTCACACTTTTTATAGTCCCGTTGGTCTCGCTGATTCACACTGTTTATAGTCCCACTGGTCTCACAGATTCACACTGTTTATAGTCCCGGTGCTCTCAGTGATTCCCACTGTTTTATTGTCCAGATGGTCTCGCTGATTCTCACTGTTTGAAGACCCGCTGGTCTCACTGATTCCCACTGTTTATAGCCCCGGTGGTCTCACAGATTCACACTGTTTGTTGTCCAGTTGGTCTCGTTCATTCACGCAGTTTATGGTCCTGCTGGTCTCACTGCTTCACTCTGTTCACAGTCCCGCTGGTGTCACTGCTTCACACTGCTCATAAACCCACTGGTCTCGCTGAATCACACTGTGTATAGTCCCACAGGTCTCGCTGATTGACACTGTTTATAATCCCGCTGGTCTCACAGATTCCCACTGTTTTTAGTCCCGGTGCTCTCACTGATTCCCACTGTTTTATTGTCCAGATGGTCTCGCTGATTCTCACTGTTTATAGTCCCGCTGGTCTCGTTGATTCTCGATGTTTACAGTCCCGCTGGTCTCACTGATTCACACTGTTTATAATCCTGCTGGTCTCACTGATTCACACTGTTTATAATCCTGCTGGTCTCGCTGATTCACACTTTATAGTCCCGCTGGACTCACTGATTCCCGATGTTTATAATCCCACTGGTCTCACTGATTCACACTGTTTATAATCCTGCTGGTCTCGCTGATTCCCGATGTTTATAGTCCCGCTGGTCTCGTTGTTTCACTCAGTTTATCGTCCCACTGGTCTCATTGATTCACCCTGTCTGTAGTCCCTCTGGTCTCACTGATTCACCCTGTTTATAGTCCCGCTGGACTCACTGATTCGCACTGTTTACAGTCCCGCTGGTCTCGCTGATTCCCGATGTTTCGAGTCCCACTGGTCTCGTTGTTTCACTCAGTTTATCGTCCCACTGGTCTCACTGATTCACCCTGTCTATAGTCCCACTGATCTCGCTGATTCACACTGTTTATAATCCCGCTGGTCTCACTGATTCACCCTGTTTATAGTCCCGCTGGACTCACTGATTCGCACTTTTTACAGTCCCGCTGGTCTCGCTGATTCCCGATGTTTAGAGTCCCACTGGCCTCGCTGATTCTCGATGTTTATAGTCCCACTGATCTCGCTGATTCACACTGTTTATAATCCCGCTGGTCTCACTGATTCCCACTGTTTTTTGTCCCGCTGGTCTCAGTAATTCACACTGTTCCGACTCCCGCTGGTCTCACTGACTCCCACTGTTTTTTGTCCCGCTGGTCCTGCTGATTCACACTGTCTATAGCCCCACTGGTCTCGCTGATTCTCGCTGTTTATAATCCTGCTGGTCTCGCTGATTCCCGATGTTTATAGTCCCACTGATCTCGCTGATTCACACTGTTTATAATCCCGCTGGTCTCACTGATTCGCACTTTTTACAGTCCCGCTGGTCTCGCTGATTCCCGATGTTTAGAGTCCCACTGGCCTCGCTGATTCTCGCTGTTTATAATCCTGCTGGTCTCGTTGATTCTCGATGTTTATAGTCCCACTGGTTTCGCTGATTCCCACTATTTATAGTCCCGCTGGTCTCGTTGTTTCACTCAGTTTATCGTCCCACTGGTCTCACTGATTCACACTGTCTATTGTCCCACTGGTTTCGCTGATTCCCACTATTTATAGTCCCACTGGTTTCGCTGATTCTCGATGTTTATAGTCCTGCTGGTCTCGTTGTTTCACGCAGTTTATCGTCCCGCTGGTCTCACTGATTCACCCTGTCTGTAGTCCCAGTGGTTTCGCTGATTTTCAATGTTTATAGACCCACTGGTCTCGATGATTCTCGCTGTTCAGAGTCCCGCAGGACTCGCTGATTCACACTGTTTACAGTCTCACTGGTTTCGCTGATTCACACTGTTTACAGTCTCACTGGTTTCGCTGATTCACGCTGTTTACAGTCTCACTGGTTTCGCTGATTCACACTGTTTACAGTCTCACTGGTTTCGCTGATTCACGCTGTTTACAGTCTCACTGGTTTCGCTGATTCACACTGTTTACAGTCTCACTGGTTTCGCTGATTCACGCTGTTTACAGTCTCACTGGTTTCGCTGATTCTCGCTGTTTACAGTCTCACTGGTTTCGCTGATTCTCGCTGTTTACAGTCTCACTGGTTTCGCTGATTCTCGCTGTTTACAGTCTCACTGGTCTCGATGATTCTCGCTGTTCAGAGTCCCGCAGGACTCGCTGATTCACACTGTTTACAGTCCCATTAGTCTGGCTGTTTCACACTGTTTGTAGTCCCGCTCGTCTCACTGATTCACACTGTTTATAATCCTGCTGGTATCGCTGATTCACATTGTTTATAATCCTGCTGGTATCGCTGATTCACACTGTTTATAATCCTGCTGGTCTCACTGATTCCCACTGTTTATTGTCCAGTTGGTCTCACTGATTCCCACTGTTTATAGTCCCGCTGGTCTCACAGATTCACACTGTTTCTGGTTCCGCTGGTCTCACTGGTTCACACTGCTCATAATCCCACTGATCTCACTGATTGACACTGTTTATACTCCCGCTAGTCTCCCTGATTCACTCTGTTTCTTGTCCCACTGGTCTCACTGATTCACACTGTTTATAATCCCACTGGTCTCACCTATTCACTCTGTTTATAGTCCCACTGGTCTCACTGATTCACACTGTTTCCTGTCCCGCTGGTCTCGCTGATTCACACTGTTTATAATCCTGCCGGTCTCGCTGATTCACACTGTTTATTATCCTTCTGGTCTCAATGATTCACACTGTTTATACTCCCGCTAGTCTCCCTGATTCACTCTGTTTCTTGTCCCACTGGTCTCACTGATTCACACTGTTTATAATCCCACTGGTCTCACCTATTCACTCTGTTTATAGTCCCACTGGTCTCACTGATTCACACCATTTATAGTCCCGCTGGTCTCACTGATTCGTACTGTTTATACTCCCGCTTGTCTACTTGATTCACAGTGTTTTTTGTCCCACTGGTCTCACTGATTCACGCTGTTTATAATCCTGCTGGTATCACTGATTCACACTGTTTGTAATCCTGGTGGTCTCACTGATTCCCAATGTTTATAATCCTGCTGGTCT
Source organism: Heterodontus francisci (assembly GCF_036365525.1). Taxonomy (NCBI): domain Eukaryota; kingdom Metazoa; phylum Chordata; class Chondrichthyes; order Heterodontiformes; family Heterodontidae; genus Heterodontus; species Heterodontus francisci. The sequence continues at coordinate 11,298,606 of NC_090413.1, read as the reverse complement.
CGCTGATTCACTCTGTTTATAATCCTGCTCGTCTCGCTGATTCACTCTGTTTATAATCCTGCTGGTCACACTGATTCCCACTGTTTATAGTCCTGCTGGTCTCACTGATTCCCACTGTTTATAGTCCTGCTGGTCTCGCTGATTCACTCTGTTTATAATCCTGCTGGTCTCGCTGATTCACTCTGTTTATAATCGTGCTGGTCTCGCTGATTCACACTGTTTATAGTCCTGCTGGTCTCACTGATTCCCACTGTTTATAGTCCTGCTGGTCTCGCTGATTCACTCTGTTTATAGTCCTGCTGGTCTCACTGATTCCCACTGTTTATAGTCCTGCTGGTCTCGCTGATTCACTCTGTTTATAGTCCTGCTGGTCTCACTGATTCCCACTGTTTATAGTCCTGCTGGTCTCGCTGATTCACTCTGTTTATAATCCTGCTGGTCTCACTGATTCCCACTGTTTATAGTCCCCGTGGTCTCACTGATTCCCACTGTTTATAGTCCTGCTGGTCTCGCTGATTCACTCTGTTTATAATCCTGCTGGTCTCGCTGATTCACTCTGTTTATAATCGTGCTGGTCTCGCTGATTCACTCTGTTATAAACCTGCTGGTCTCACTGATTCCCACTGTTTTACTGTCCAGTTGGTCTCGCTGATTCACACGGTTTAAAGTTCCGCCCGTCTCGCTGATTCACGCAGTTTATAATCCTGCTGGTCCCGCTGATTCACACTGTTTATAATCCTGCTGGTCTCGCTGATTCACTCTGTTTATAATCCTGCTGGTCTCACTGATTCCCACTGTTTATTATCCTGCTGGTATCGCTGATTCACACTGTTTATAGTCCCACTGGTCTCACAGATTCCCACTGTTTATAATCCTGCTGGTCTCACTGATTCACACTGTTTATAATCCTGCTGGTCTCACTGGTTCACACTGTTTATAATCCCACTGGTCTCACTGATTCACAGTGTTTATAATCCTGCTGGTCTCGTTGATTCTCGATGTTTACCGTCCCACTGGTCTCGCTGATTCTCGATGTTTACAGTCCCGCTGGTCTCGCTGATTCCCGATGTTTATAATCCTGCTGGTCTCACTGATTCACACTGTTTATAATCCTGCTGGTCTCACTGGTTCACACTGTTTATAATCCCACTGGTATCGCTGATTCACACTGTTTATAATCCTGCTGGTCTCGTTGATTCCCGATGTTTATAGTTCCGCTGGTCTCACTGATTCACCCTGTCTGTAGTCCCACTGGTTTCGCTGATTCCCACTATTTATAGTCCCACTGGTCTCGTTGTTTCACTCAGTTTATCGTCCCACTGGTCTCACTGATTCACCCTGTCTGTAGTCCCACTGGTTTCGCTGATTCCCACTATTTATAGTCCCACTGGTCTCGTTGTTTCACTCAGTTTATCGTCCCACTGGTCTCACTGATTCACCCTGTCTGTAGTCCCACTGGTTTCGCTGATTCCCACTGTTTATAGTCCCACTGGTTTCGCTGATTCACCCTGTCTGTAGTCCCACTGGTCTCACTGATTCCCACTGTTTACAGTCCCACTGGTGTCGCTGATTCTCGCTGTTTATAGTCCCACTGGTCTCGTTGTTTCACTCAGTTTATCGTCCCACTGGTCTCACTGATTCACCCTGTCTGTAGTCCCACTGGTTTCGCTGATTCCCACTATTTATAGTCCCACTGGTCTCGTTGTTTCACTCAGTTTATCGTCCCACTGGTCTCACTGATTCACCCTGTCTGTAGTCCCACTGGTTTCGCTGATTCCCACTGTTTATAGTCCCACTGGTTTCGCTGATTCCCACTATTTATAGTCCCACTGGTTTCGCTGATTCACCCTGTCTGTAGTCCCACTGGTTTCGCTGATTCCCACTATTTATAGTCCCACTGGTCTCGTTGTTTCACTCAGTTTATCGTCCCACTGGTCTCACTGATTCACCCTGTCTGTAGTCCCACTGGTTTCGCTGATTCCCACTGTTTATAGTCCCACTGGTCTCGCTGATTCCCACTGTTTATAATCCTGCTGGTCTCGCTGATTCACTCTGTTTATAATCCTGCTGGTCTCACTGATTCCCACTGTTTATAGTCCTGCTGGTCTCACTGATTCCCACTGTTTATAGTCCCACTGGTCTCGCTGATTCACTCTGTTTATAATCCTGCTGGTCTCGCTGATTCACTCTGTTTATAATCCTGCTGGTCTCACTGATTCCCACTGTTTATAGTCCTGCTGGTCTCACTGATTCCCACTGTTTATAGTCCTGCTGGTCTCACTGATTCCCACTGTTTATAATCCTGCTGGTCTCGCTGATTCACTCTGTTTATAATCCTGCTGGTCTCACTGATTCCCACTGTTTATAGTCCTGCTGGTCTCGCTGATTCACTCTGTTTATAATCCTGCTGGTCTCGCTGATTCACTCTGTTTATAATCGTGCTGGTCTCGCTGATTCACTCTGTTATAAACCTGCTGGTCTCACTGATTCCCACTGTTTATAGTCCTGCTGGTCTCGCTGATTCACTCTGTTTATAATCCTGCTGGTCTCGCTGATTCACTCTGTTTATAATCGTGCTGGTCTCGCTGATTCACTCTGTTATAAACCTGCTGGTCTCACTGATTCCCACTGTTTTACTGTCCAGTTGGTCTCGCTGATTCACACGGTTTAAAGTTCCGCCCGTCTCGCTGATTCACGCAGTTTATAATCCTGCTGGTCCCGCTGATTCACATTGTTTATGGTCCCGCTGGTCCCGCTGATTCACACTGTTTATAATCCTGCTGGTCTCGCTGATTCACTCTGTTTATAATCCTGCTGGTCTCACTGATTCCCACTGTTTTACTGTCCAGTTGGTCTCGCTGATTCACACGGTTTAAAGTCCCGCTCGTCTCGCTGATTCACACTGTTTATAATCCTGCTGGTCTCACTGATTCCCACTGTTTATTATCCTGCTGGTATCGCTGATTCACACTGTTTATAGTCCCACTGGTCTCACAGATTCCCACTGTTTATAATCCTGCTGGCCTCACTGATTCACACTGTTTATAATCCTGCTGGTCTCACTGGTTCACACTGTTTATAATCGCACTGGTCTCACTGATTCACAGTGTTTATAATCCTGCTGGTCTCGTTGATTCTCGATGTTTACAGTCCCGCTGGTCTCGTTGTTTCACTCAGTTTATCGTCCCACTGGTCTCGCTGATTCACACTGTTTATAATCCTGCTGGTCTCGTTGATTCTCGATGTTTACAGTCCCACTGGTGTCGCTGATTCTCGCTGTTTATCGTCCCACTGGTCTCGTTGTTTCACTCAGTTTATCGTCCCGCTGGTCTCACTGATTCACCCTGTCTGTAGTCCCACTGGTGTCGCTGATTCTCGCTGTTTATCGTCCCACTGGTCTCGTTGTTTCACTCAGTTTATCGTCCCGCTGGTCTCACTGATTCACCCTGTCTGTAGTCCCACTGGTCTCGCTGATTCCCGATGTTTATAGTCCCGCTGGTATCGCTGATTCTCGATGTTTATAGTCCCGCTGGTATCGCTGATTCTCGATGTTTATAGTCCCGCTGGTCTCACAGATTCACACTGTTTGAAGACCCGCTGGTCTCACTGATTCCCACTGTTTATTGCCCCGGTGGTCTCACAGATTCACACTGTTTGTTGTCCAGTTGGTCTCGTTCATTCACGCAGTTTATGGTCCTGCTGGTCTCACTGCTTCACTCTGTTCACAGTCCCGCTGGTGTCACTGCTTCACACTGCTCATAAACCCACTGGTCTCGCTGAATCACACTGTGTATAGTCCCACAGGTCTCGCTGATTGACACTGTTTATAGCCCCGGTGGTCTCACTGATTCACACTGTTTCTTGTCCCACTGGTCTCACTGATTCCCGATGTTTATAGTCCCGCTGGTCTCACTGATTCACACTGTTTATAATCCTGCTGGTCTCACTGATTCACACTGTTTATAATCCTGCTGGTCTCGCTGATTCACACTTTATAGTCCCGCTGGACTCACTGATTCACACTGTTTATAATCCTGCTGGTCTCGTTGATTCTCGATGTTTACAGTCCCACAGGTCTCGCTGATTGACACTGTTTATAGCCCCGGTGGTCTCACAGATTCACACTGTTTCTTGTCCCACTGGTCTCACTGATTCCCGATGTTTATAGTCCCGCTGGTCTCACTGATTCCCGATGTTTATAGTCCCGCTGGTCTCGCTGATTCTACTGTTCATAGTCCCACTGGTCTCACTGATTCACACTGTTTATAATCCTGCTGGTCTCGTTGATTCTCGATGTTTACAGTCCCGCTGGTCTCGCTGATTCCCGATGTTTATAGTCCCGCTGGTATCGCTGATTCACACTGTTTATAATCCCGCTGGTCTCGTTGTTTCACTCAGTTTATCGTCCCACTGGTCTCATTGATTCACCCTGTCTGTAGTCCCTCTGGTCTCACTGATTCACCCTGTTTATAGTCCCGCTGGACTCACTGATTCGCACTGTTTACAGTCCCGCTGGTCTCGCTGATTCCCGATGTTTAGAGTCCCACTGGTCTCGTTGTTTCACTCAGTTTATCGTCCCACTGGTCTCACTGATTCACCCTGTCTATAGTCCCACTGGTATCGCTGATTCTCGATGTTTATAGTCCCACTGATCTCGCTGATTCACACTGTTTATAATCCCGCTGGTCTCACTGATTCGCACTGTTTTTTGTCCCGCTGGTCTCAGTAATTCACACTGTTCCGACTCCCGCTGGTCTCACTGACTCCCACTGTTTTTTGTCCCGCTGGTCCTGCTGATTCACACTGTCTATAGCCCCACTGGTCTCGCTGATTCTCGCTGTTTATAATCCTGCTGGTCCCGTTGATTCTCGATGTTTACAGTCCCACTGGTCTCGCTGATTCCCGATGTTTATTGTCCCACTGGTCTCGCTGATTCTCGCTGTTTATAATCCTGCTGGTCTGGTTGATTCTCAATGTTTACAGTCCCACTGGTCTCGTTGATTATCGATGTTTATAGTCCCACTGGTTTCGCTGATTCCCACTATTTATAGTCCCGCTGGTCTCGTTGTTACACTCAGTTTATCGTCCCACTGGTCTCACTGATTCACACTGTCTATTGTCCCACTGGTTTCGCTGATTCCCACTATTTATAGTCCCACTGGTTTCGCTGATTCTCGATGTTTATAGTCCTGCTGGTCTCGTTGTTTCACGCAGTTTATCGTCCCACTGGTCTCACTGATTCACCCTGTCTGTAGTCCCAGTGGTTTCGCTGATTTTCAATGTTTATAGACCCACTGGTCTCGATGATTCTCGCTGTTCAGAGTCCCGCAGGACTCGCTGATTCACACTGTTTACAGTCTCACTGGTTTCGCTGATTCACACTGTTTACAGTCTCACTGGTTTCGCTGATTCACACTGTTTACAGTCTCACTGGTTTCGCTGATTCACGCTGTTTACAGTCTCACTGGTTTCGCTGATTCACGCTGTTTACAGTCTCACTGGTTTCGCTGATTCACGCTGTTTACAGTCTCACTGGTTTCGCTGATTCACACTGTTTACAGTCTCACTGGTTTCGCTGATTCACGCTGTTTACAGTCTCACTGGTTTCGCTGATTCTCGCTGTTTACAGTCTCACTGGTTTCGCTGATTCTCGCTGTTTACAGTCTCACTGGTTTCGCTGATTCTCGCTGTTTACAGTCTCACTGGTCTCGATGATTCTCGCTGTTCAGAGTCCCGCAGGACTCGCTGATTCACACTGTTTACAGTCCCATTAGTCTGGCTGTTTCACACTGTTTGTAGTCCCGCTCGTCTCACTGATTCACACTGTTTATAATCCTGCTGGTATCGCTGATTCACATTGTTTATAATCCTGCTGGTATCGCTGATTCACACTGTTTATAATCCTGCTGGTATCGCTGATTCCCACTGTTTATAGTCCCGGTGGTCTCACTGATTCCCACTGTTTATTGTCCAGTTGGTCTCACTGATTCCCACTGTTTATTGTCCAGTTGGTCTCACAGATTCCCACTGTTTATAGTCCCGCTGGTCTCACAGATTCACACTGTTTCTGGTTCCGCTGGTCTCACTGGTTCACACTGCTCATAATCCCACTGATCTCACTGATTGACACTGTTGACACTCCCGCTCGTCTCCCTGATTCACACTGTTTCCTGTCCCGCTGGTCTCGCTGATTCACACTGTTTATAATCCTGCCGGTCTCGCTGATTCACACTGTTTATTATCCTTCTGGTCTCAATGATTCACACTGTTTATACTCCCGCTAGTCTCCCTGATTCACTCTGTTTCTTGTCCCACTGGTCTCACTGATTCACACTGTTTATAATCCTGCCGGTCTCGCTGATTCACACTGTTTATTATCCTTCTGGTCTCAATGATTCACACTGTTTATACTCCCGCTAGTCTCCCTGATTCACTCTGTTTCTTGTCCCACTGGTCTCACTGATTCACTCTGTTTATAGTCCCACTGGTCTCACTGATTCACACCATTTATAGTCCCGCTGGTCTCACTGATTCGTACTGTTTATACTCCCGCTTGTCTACTTGATTCACAGTGTTTTTTGTCCCACTGGTCTCACTGATTCACGCTGTTTATAATCCTGCTGGTATCACTGATTCACACTGTTTGTAATCCTGGTGGTCTCACTGATTCCCAATGTTTATTGTCCCGCTGGTGTCGCTGATTCCCAATGTTTATAATCCTGCTGGTCTCGCTGATTCACTCTGTTTATAATCCTGCTCGTCTCGCTGATTCACTCTGTTTATAATCCTGCTGGTCACACTGATTCCCACTGTTTATAGTCCTGCTGGTCTCACTGATTCCCACTGTTTATAGTCCTGCTGGTCTCGCTGATTCACTCTGTTTATAATCCTGCTGGTCTCGCTGATTCACTCTGTTTATAATCGTGCTGGTCTCGCTGATTCACACTGTTTATAGTCCTGCTGGTCTCACTGATTCCCACTGTTTATAGTCCTGCTGGTCTCGCTGATTCACTCTGTTTATAGTCCTGCTGGTCTCACTGATTCCCACTGTTTATAGTCCTGCTGGTCTCGCTGATTCACTCTGTTTATAGTCCTGCTGGTCTCACTGATTCCCACTGTTTATAGTCCTGCTGGTCTCGCTGATTCACTCTGTTTATAATCCTGCTGGTCTCACTGATTCCCACTGTTTATAGTCCTGCTGGTCTCACTGATTCCCACTGTTTATAGTCCTGCTGGTCTCACTGATTCCCACTGTTTATAGTCCTGCTGGTCTCACTAATTCCCACTGTTTATAGTCCTGCTGGTCTCACTGATTCCCACTGTTTATAGTCCTGCTGGTCTCACTGATTCCCACTGTTTATAGTCCTGCTGGTCTCGCTGATTCACTCTGTTTATAGTCCTGCTGGTCTCACTGATTCCCACTGTTTATAGTCCTGCTGGTCTCGCTGATTCACTCTGTTTATAGTCCTGCTGGTCTCACTGATTCCCACTGTTTATAGTCCTGCTGGTCTCGCTGATTCACTCTGTTTATAATCCTGCTGGTCTCACTGATTCCCACTGTTTATAGTCCCCGTGGTCTCACTGATTCCCACTGTTTATAGTCCTGCTGGTCTCGCTGATTCACTCTGTTTATAATCCTGCTGGTCTCGCTGATTCACTCTGTTTATAATCGTGCTGGTCTCGCTGATTCACTCTGTTATAAACCTGCTGGTCTCACTGATTCCCACTGTTTTACTGTCCAGTTGGTCTCGCTGATTCACACGGTTTAAAGTTCCGCCCGTCTCGCTGATTCACGCAGTTTATAATCCTGCTGGTCCCGCTGATTCACATTGTTTATGGTCCCGCTGGTCCCGCTGATTCACACTGTTTATAATCCTGCTGGTCTCGCTGATTCACTCTGTTTATAATCCTGCTGGTCTCACTGATTCACATTGTTTATATTCCCGCTCGTCTCGCTGATTCACACTGTTTATAATCCTGCTGGTCTCACTGATTCCCACTGTTTATTATCCTGCTGGTATCGCTGATTCACACTGTTTATAGTCCCACTGGTCTCACAGATTCCCACTGTTTATAATCCTGCTGGTCTCACTGATTCACACTGTTTATAATCCTGCTGGTCTCACTGGTTCACACTGTTTATAATCCCACTGGTATCGCTGATTCACACTGTTTATAATCCTGCTGGTCTCGTTGATTCCCGATGTTTATAGTTCCGCTGGTCTCGTTGTTTCACTCAGTTTATCGTCCCACTGGTCTCACTGATTCACCCTGTCTGTAGTCCCACTGGTCTCACTGATTCACCCTGTTTATAGTCCCACTGGTCTCGCTGATTCACTCTGTTTATAATCCTGCTGGTCTCGCTGATTCACCCTGTCCATAGTCCCACTGGTCTCACTGATTCACCCTGTTTATAGTCCCACTGGTCTCGCTGATTCACTCTGTTTATAATCCTGCTGGTCTCGCTGATTCCCACTGTTTATAGTCCCACTGGTCTCACTGATTCACCCTGTTTATAGTCCCACTGGTCTCGCTGATTCACCCTGTCCATAGTCCCACTGGTCTCACTGATTCACCCTGTTTATAGTCCCACTGGTCTCGCTGATTCACTCTGTTTATAATCCTGCTGGTCTCGCTGATTCACTCTGTTTATAATCCTGCTGGTCTCACTGATTCCCACTGTTTATAGTCCTGCTGGTCTCACTGATTCCCACTGTTTATAGTCCTGCTGGTCTCACTGATTCCCACTGTTTATAATCCTGCTGGTCTCGCTGATTCACTCTGTTTATAATCCTGCTGGTCTCACTGATTCCCACTGTTTATAGTCCTGCTGGTCTCGCTGATTCACTCTGTTTATAATCCTGCTGGTCTCGCTGATTCACTCTGTTTATAATCGTGCTGGTCTCGCTGATTCACTCTGTTATAAACCTGCTGGTCTCACTGATTCCCACTGTTTTACTGTCCAGTTGGTCTCGCTGATTCACACGGTTTAAAGTTCCGCCCGTCTCGCTGATTCACGCAGTTTATAATCCTGCTGGTCCCGCTGATTCACATTGTTTATGGTCCCGCTGGTCCCGCTGATTCACACTGTTTATAATCCTGCTGGTCTCGCTGATTCACACTGTTTATAATCCTGCTGGTCTCGCTGATTCACTCTGTTTATAATCCTGCTGGTCTCACTGATTCCCACTGTTTATTATCCTGCTGGTATCGCTGATTCACACTGTTTATAGTCCCACTGGTCTCACTGATTCACACTGTTTATAGTCCCGCTGGTCTCACTGATTCACACTGTTTATAGTCCCACTGGTCTCACAGATTCCCACTGTTTATAATCCTGCTGGCCTCACTGATTCACACTGTTTATAATCCTGCTGGTCTCACTGATTCACAGTGTTTATAATCCTGCTTGTCTCGTTGATTCTCGATGTTTACAGTCCCGCTGGTCTCGTTGTTTCACTCAGTTTATCGTCCCACTGGTCTCGCTGATTCTCGATGTTTATTGTCCCACTGGTATCGCTGATTCACACTGTTTATAATCCTGCTGGTCTCGTTGATTCTCGATGTTTACAGTCCCACTGGTGTCGCTGATTCTCGCTGTTTATCGTCCCACTGGTCTCGTTGTTTCACTCAGTTTATCGTCCCGCTGGTCTCACTGATTCACCCTGTCTGTAGTCCCACTGGTTTCGCTGATTCCCACTGTTTATTGTCCCACTGGTCTCACTGATTCACCCTGTCTATAGTCCCGCTGGTCTCACAGATTCACACTGTTTCTGGTTCCGCTGGTCTCACTGGTTCACACTGCTCATAATCCCACTGATCTCCCTGATTCACACTGTTTCCTGTCCCACTGGTCTCACTGATTCACACTGTTTATAATCCTGCTGGCCTCACTGATTCACACTGTTTATAATCCTGCCGGTCTCGCTGATTCACACTGTTCATTATCCTTCTGGTCTCAATGATTCACACTGTTTCTTGTCCCACTGATCTCCCTGATTCACACTGTTTCCTGTCCCACTGGTCTCACTGATTCACACTGTTTATAATCCTGCTGGCCTCACTGATTCACACTGTTTATAATCCTGCCGGTCTCGCTGATTCACACTGTTTATAATCCTTCTGGTCTCACTGATTCACACTGTTTCTTGTCCCGCTGGTCTCACTGATTCACACTGTTTATAATCCTGCTGGCCTCACTGATTCACACTGTTTATAATCCTGCCGGTCTCGCTGATTCACACTGTTCATTATCCTTCTGGTCTCAATGATTCACACTGTTTATAGTCCCGCTGGTCTCACTGATTCACGCTGTTTATAATCCTGCCGGTCTCGCTGATTCACACTGTTTATAATCCTGCCGGTCTCGCTGATTCACACTGTTCATTATCCTTCTGGTCTCAATGATTCACACTGTTTATACTCCCGCTGGTCTCACTGATTCGTACTGTTTATAGTCCCGCTGGTCTCACTGATTCACACCATTTATAGTCCCGCTGGTCTCACTGATTCGTACTGTTTATACTCCCGCTTGTCTACTAGATTCACAGTGTTTTTTGTCCCACTGGTCTCACTGATTCACGCTGTTTATAATCCTGCTGGTATCACTGATTCACACTGTTTATAATCCTGCTCGTCTCGCTGATTCACTCTGTTTATAATCCTGCTCGTCTCGCTGATTCACTCTGTTTATAATCCTGCTGGTCTCACTGATTCCCACTGTTTATAGTCCTGCTGGTCTCGCTGATTCACTCTGTTTATAATCCTGCTGGTCTCGCTGATTCACTCTGTTTATAATCGTGCTGGTCTCGCTGATTCACTCTGTTATAAACCTGCTGGTCTCACTGATTCCCACTGTTTTACTGTCCAGTTGGTCTCGCTGATTCACACGGTTTAAAGTTCCGCCCGTCTCGCTGATTCACACAGTTTATAATCCTGCTGGTCCCGCTGATTCACATTGTTTATAGTCCCGCTCGTCTCGCTGATTCACACTGTTTATAATCCTGCTGGTCTCACTGATTCTCACTGTTTATTATCCTGCTGGTATCGCTGATTCACACTGTTTATAGTCCCGCTCGTCTCGCTGATTCTCACTGTTTATAATCCTGCTGGTCTCACAGATTCCCACTGTTTATAATCCTGCTGGTCTCACTGATTCACACTGTTTATAATCCTGCTGGTCTCACTGGTTCACACTGTTTATAATCCCACTGGTCTCACTGATTCACAGTGTTTATAATCCTGCTGGTCTCGTTGATTCCCGATGTTTATAGTCCCACTGGTCTCGCTGATTCCCACTATTTATAGTCCCGCTGGTCTCACAGATTCACACTGTTTCTGGTTCCGCTGGTCTCACTGGTTCACACTGTTTATAGTCCCACTGATCTCCCTGATTCACACTGTTTATAGTCCCACTGGTCTCACTGATTCACACTGTTTATAATCCTGCCGGTCTCGCTGATTCACATTGTTTATACTCCCGCTAGTCTCCCTGATTCACTCTGTTTCTTGTCCCACTGGTCTCACTGGTTCACACTGCTCATAATCCCACTGATCTCCCTGATTCACACTGTTTCCTGTCCCACTGGTCTCGCTGATTCACACTGTTTATAATCCTGCCGGTCTCGCTGATTCACACTGTTTATTATCCTTCTGGTCTCAATGATTCACACTGTTTATACTCCCGCTAGTCTCCCTGATTCACCCTGTCTATAGCCCCACTGGTCTCGCTGATTCACACTGTTTATAATCCCGCTGGTCTCGTTGTTTCACTCAGTTTATCGTCCCACTGGTCTCACTGATTCACCCTGTCTATAGTCCCACTGGTCTCGCTGATTCCCGATGTTTATAGTCCCACTGGTCTCGCTGATTCCCGATGTTTATAGTCCCACTGGTCTCGCTGATTCCCGATGTTTATAGTCCCGCTGGTCTCACAGATTCACACTGTTTCTGGTTCCGCTGGTCTCACTGGTTCACACTGCTCATAATCCCACTGATCTCCCTGATTCACACTGTTTACAGTCTCACTGGTCTCACTGATTCACACTGTTTATAATCCTGCTGGCCTCACTGATTCACACCATTTATAGTCCCGCTGGTCTCACTGATTCGTACTGTTTATACTCCCGCTAGTCTACTTGATTCACAGTGTTTTTTGTCCCACTGGTCTCACTGATTCACGCTGTTTATAATCCTGCTGGTATCACCGATTCACACTGTTTGTAATCCTGGTGGTCTCACTGATTTCCAATGTTTATTGTCCCGCTGGTGTCGCTGATTCACACTGTTTATAATCCTGCTCGTCTCGCTGATTCACTCTGTTTATAATCCTGCTGGTCTCGCTGATTCACTCTGTTTATAATCGTGCTGGTCTCGCTGATTCACTCTGTTATAAACCTGCTGGTCTCACTGATTCCCACTGTTTATAGTCCCGGTGGTCTCACTGATTCCCACTGTTTTACTGTCCAGTTGGTCTCGCTGATTCACACGGTTTATAATCCTGCTGGTATCGCTGATTCACATTGTTTATAATCCTGCTGGTATCGCTGATTCACATTGTATGTAATCCTGCTGGTCTCACTGATTCACATTGTTTATAATCCTGCTGGTATCGCTGATTCACATTGTTTATAATCCTGCTGGTATCGCTGATTCACATTGTATGTAATCCTGCTGGTCTCACTGATTCACATTGTTTATAATCCTGCTGGTCTCACTGATTCCCACTGTTTATAGTCCCCGTGGTCTCACTGATTCCCACTGTTTTACTGTCCAGTTGGTCTCGCTGATTCACACGGTTTATAATCCTGCTGGTATCGCTGATTCACATTGTTTATAATCCTGCTGGTATCGCTGATTCACATTGTATGTAATCCTGCTGGTCTCACTGATTCACATTGTTTATAATCCTGCTGGTATCGCTGATTCACATTGTATGTAATCCTGCTGGTCTCACTGATTCACATTGTTTATAATCCTGCTGGTATCGCTGATTCACATTGTATGTAATCCTGCTGGTCCCGCTGATTCACATTGTTTATAGTCCCGCTCGTCTCGCTGATTCACACTGTTTATAATCCTGCTGGTCTCACTGATTCCCACTGTTTATTATCCTGCTGGTATCGCTGATTCACACTGTTTATAATCCTGCTGGTATCGCTGATTCACATTGTTTATAATCCTGCTGGCATCGCTGATTCACATTGTATGTAATCCTGCTGGTCTCACTGATTCACATTGTTTATAATCCTGCTGGTATCGCTGATTCACGTTGTTTATAGTCCCGCTGGTCTCGCTGATTCACTCTGTTTATAATCCTGCTGGTCTCACTGATTCACACTGTTTATAATTCTGCTGGTCTCACTGGTTCACAATGCTTATAATCCCACTGGTCTCCCTGATTCACACTGTTTCTTGTCCCGCTGGTCTCGCTGATTCACACTGTTTGTAATCCTGCCGGTCTCGCTGATTCACACTGTTTATTATCCTTCTGGTCTCACTGATTCACACTGTTTATACTCCCGCTCGTCTCCCTGATTCACTCTGTTTCTTGTCCCACTGGTCTCACTGATTCACACTGTTTCTAATCGTGCTGGTCTCACTGATTCACACTGTTTATAATCCCACTGGTCTCACTGATTCACTCTGTTTATAGTCCCACTGGTCTCACTGATTCACACCATTTGTAGTCCCGCTGGTCTCACTGATTCGTACTGTTTATACTCCCGCTTGTCTTCTTGATTCACAGTGTTTGTAATCCTGGTGGTCTCACTGATTCACACTATTTACACTCCCGCTGGTCTCCCTGATTCACACAGTTTATAGTCCTGCTGGTCTCGCTGATTAACTCTGTTTATAATCCTGCTGGTCTCACCGATTCACACTGTTTATAGTCCTGCTGGTCTCGCTGATTAACTCTGTTTATAATCCTGCTGGTCTCACCGATTCACACTGTTTATAGTCCAACTGGTCTTGCTGATTCACGCTGTTTTTAGACCACTGCTCTGACTGATTCACACTGTTTATAATCCTGCTGGTCTCACTGATTCCCACTGTTTATAGTCCTGCTGGTCTTGCTGATTCACGCTGTTTTTAGACCACTGCTCTGACTGATTCACACTGTTTATAATCCTGCTGGTCTCACTGATTCCCACTGTTTATAGTCCTGCTGGTCTTGCTGATTCACGCTGTTTTTAGACCACTGCTCTGACTGATTCACACTGTTTATATTCCTGCTGGTCTCGCTGATTAACTCTGTTTATAATCCTGCTGGTCTCACCGATTCACACTGTTTGTAGTCCAACTGGTCTTGCTGATTCACGCTGTTTTTAGACTACTGCTCTGACTGATTCACACTGTTTATAGTCCCACTGGTTCGCTTATTCACACTGCTCATCCTTCCACTGGACTCACTGATTCAGTCTGTTTGTCGTCCCACTGTTCTCACTGATTCACCCCCTTTATAGTCCCGCTGGTCTGACTGATTCACACTGTTTATAGTCCCGTTGGTCTAAATTATTCTCTCTGTTTATAGCCCCACTGGTCTCGCTGATTCACACTGTTTATCGTCCCGCTGGTATTGCTGAATCACACTGTTTATAATCCCGCTGATCTCGCTGATTCACACTGCTTGGAGTCCCGTAGGTCTCGCTGATTCACACTGTTTATAGTCCCGCTGGTCTCGCTGATTCACACTGTTTATAATCCCGCTGATCTCGCTGATTCACACTGCTTGGAGTCCCGTAGGTCTCGCTGATTCACACTGTTTATAGTCCCGCTGGTCTCGCTGATTCACAGTGCTTATAGCCCCACTGGTCTCGCTGATTCACACTGTTTATAATCCTGCTATAATCCTGCTGGTCTCACTGGTGCACACTGCTTATAGCCCCACTGGTCTCACTGATTCACACTGTTTATAATCCCACTGGTCTCGCTGATTGACATTGTTGAAAGTCCCACTTGTCTCACTGTTCACGCTGTTTATATTCCCACTGGTCTCGATGATTACCACGGCTTATAGTCCCACTGGTCTCTCTGATTCACACTGTTTATATTCCCACTGGTCTCGCTGATTGACATTGTTGAAAGTCCCACTTGTCTCACTGTTCACGCTGTTTATATTCCCACTGGTCTCGCTGATTGACATTGTTGAATGTCCCTCTGGTCTCACTGCTCACGCTGTTTATAGTCCTGCTGGTCTCGATGATTACCACGGCTTATAGTCCCACTGGTCTCTCTGATTCACACTGTTTATAGTCCCACTGGTCTCGCTGATTGACATTGTTGAAAGTCCCGCTGGTCTCACTGTTCACGCTGTTTATAGTCCTGCTGGTCTCGATGATTCCCACGGCTTTCAGTCCCGCTGGACTCACTGATTCGCACCTTTTATATGTCCCGCTGGTCTCACTGATTCCCACTGTTTGTAGTCCCGCTGGTCTCACTGATTCCCACTGTTTGTTGTGCACTTGGTCTCGTTTATTCATACTGTTTATATACCCGCTGGTCTCACTGATTCCCACTGTTTATAGTCCCGCTGGTCTCCCTCATTCTCGCTGTTAACAGTCCCGCTGGTCTCACTGATTCCCGCTGTTTATAGTCCCACTGTTCTCAATGAATCACACTGTTCATAGTCCCACTGGTCTCGCTAATTCACACTGTTTCTGGTCCCACTGGTCTCACTGATTCACACTGTTTTGTAATCCCGCTTTTCTCAATGATTCACACTGTTTATAGTCCCACTGGTCTCGTTGATTGACATTGTTGAAAGTCCCACTGGTCTCACTGTTCACGCTGTTTATTGTCCTGCTGGTCTCGATGATTCCCACCGCTTACAGTCCCGCTGGACTCACTGATTCGCACCTTTTATAGTCCCGCTGGTCTCACTGATTCCCACTGTTTATAGTCCCGCTATTCTCCCTGATTCTCGCTGTTAATAGTCCCGCTGGTCTCGCTGATTCCCGCTGTTTAGAGCCCACTAGTTTCGCTGATTCACACTGTTTCTCGTCCCACTGGTCTCGCTGATTCACGCTGTTTATAATCCCGCTTTTCTCACTGATTCACAGAGGTTATAGTCCCACTTGTCTCACTAATTCACACTGTTCGCAGTCCCACTGGTCTCGCTGATTCACGCTGTTTATAATCCCGCTTTTCTCACTGATTCACAGAGGTTATAGTCCCACTTGTCTCACTAATTCACACTGTTCGCAGTCCCACTGGTCTCACTGATTCACACTGTTTCTCATCCTGCTGGTCTCACTGATTCACACTGTTTATAATCCAGCTGGTCTCACTGGTTCACACTGTTTATTGTCCCGCTGGTGTCGCTGATTCACACTGTTTATAATCCTGCTGGTCTCGCTGATTCACTCTGTTTATAATCCTGCTGGTCTCACTGATTCACACTGTTTATAATCCTGCTGGTCTCACTGATTCACACTGTTTATAATCCTGCTGGTCTCGCTGATTCACTCTGTTTATAATCCTGCTGGTCTCACTGATTCACACTGTTTATAATCCTGCTGGTCTCACTGATTCACACTGTTTATAATCCTGCTGGTCTCGCTGATTCACTCTGTTTATAATCCTGCTGGTCTCACTGATTCACACTGTTTATAATTCTGCTGGTCTCACTGGTTCACAATGCTTATAATCCCACTGGTCTCACTGATTCACTCTGTTTATAATCCTGCTGGTCTCACTGATTCACACTGTTTATAATCCTGCTGGTCTCACTGATTCACACTGTTTATAATCCTGCTGGTCTCGCTGATTCACTCTGTTTATAATCCTGCTGGTCTCACTGATTCACACTGTTTATAATCCTGCTGGTCTCACTGATTCACACTGTTTATAATCCTGCTGGTCTCGCTGATTCACTCTGTTTATACTCCCGCTCGTCTCCCTGATTCACACTGTTTCCTGTCCCGCTGGTCTCGCTGATTCACACTGTTTATTATCCTTCTGGTCTCAATGATTCACACTGTTTATACTCCCGCTCGTCTCCCTGATTCACTCTGTTTCTTGTCCCACTGGTCTCACTGATTCACTCTGTTTATAGTCCCACTGGTCTCACTGATTCACACCATTTATAGTCCCACTGGTCTCACTGATTCACGCTGTTTATAATCCTGCTGGTCTCACTGATTCACACTGTTTGTAATCCTGGTGGTCTCACTGATTCACACTATTTACACTCCCGCTGGTCTCCCTGATTCACACTGTTTATAGTCCTGCTGGTCTTGCTGATTCACGCTGTTTTTAGACACTGCTCTGACTGATTCACACTGTTTATAATCCTGCTGGTCTCACTGATTCCCACTGTTTATAGTCCTGCTGGTCTTGCTGATTCACGCTGTTTTTAGACCACTGCTCTGACTGATTCACACTGTTTATAATCCTGCTGGTCTCACTGATTCCCACTGTTTATAGTCCTGCTGGTCTTGCTGATTCACGCTGTTTTTAGACCACTGCTCTGACTGATTCACACTGTTTATAGTCCCACTGGTTCGCTTATTCACACTGCTCATCCTTCCACTGGACTCACTTATTCACTCTGTTTGTCGTCCCACTGGTCTCACTGATTCACGCTGTTTCTAGTCCCACTGGTCTCACTGATTCACTCTGTTTGTCGTCCCACTGGGTCTCACTTATTCCCACTGTTTATAGTCCACGGATCTCAATGATTCACCCCCTTTATAGTCCCGCTGGTCTGACTGATTCACACTGTTTATAGTCCCGTTGGTCTCAATTATTCTCTCTGTTTCTAGCCCCACTGGTCTCGCTGATTCACACTGTTTATCGTCCCGCTGCTCTCGCTGAATCACACTGTTTATAATCCTGCTGGTCTCACTGATTCCCACTGTTTATAGTCCTGCTGGTCTCGCTGAATCACACTGTTTATAGCCCCACTGGTCTCGCTGATTCACACTGTTTATAATCCTGCTGGTCTCACTGGTGCACACTGCTTATAGCCCCACTGGTCTCACTGATTCACACTGTTTATAATCCCACTGGTCTCGCTGATTGACATTGTTGAAAGTCCCACTTGTCTCACTGTTCACGCTGTTTATATTCCCACTGGTCTCGCTGATTGACATTGTTGAATGTCCCACTGGTCTCACTGCTCACGCTGTTTATAGTCCTGCTGGTCTCGATGATTACCACGGCTTATAGTCCCACTGGTCTCTCTGATTCACACTGTTTATAGTCCCACTGGTGTTGCTGATTGACATTGTTGAAAGTCCCGCTGGTCTCACTGTTCACGCTGTTTATAGTCCTGCTGGTCTCGATGATTCCCACGGCTTACAATCCCGCTGGACTCACTGATACGGACCTTTTATATGTCCAGCTGGTCTCACTGATTCCCACTGTTTGTTGTGCACTTGGTCTCGGTTATTCATACTGTTTATATACCCGCTGGTCTCACTGATTCCCACTGTTTATAGTCCCACTGGTCTCGTTGATTGACATTGTTGAAAGTCCCACTGGTCTCTGTTCACGCTGTTCATAGTCCCGCTGTTCTCCCTGATTCTCGCTGTTAATAGTCCCGCTGGTCTCGCTGATTCCCGCTGTTTATAGCCCACTAGTTTCGCTGATTCACACTGTTTCTCGTCCCACTTGTCTCACTAATTCACACTGTTCGCAGTCCCACTGGTCTCGCTGATTCACTCTGTTTATAATCCTGCTTGGCTCGCTGATACACTCTGTTTATAATCCTGCTGGTCTCACTGATTCACACTGTTTATAATCCTGCTGGTCTCACTGATTCACACTGTTCATAGTCCCGCTGTTCTCCCTGATTCTCGCTGTTAATAGTCCCGCTGGTCTCGCTGATTCCCGCTGTTTATAGCCCACTAGTTTCGCTGATTCACACTGTTTCTCGTCCCACTTGTCTCACTAATTCACACTGTTCGCAGTCCCACTGGTCTCGCTGATTCACTCTGTTTATAATCCTGCTTGGCTCGCTGATACACTCTGTTTACAATCCTGCTGGTCTCACTGATTCACACTGTTTATAATCCTGCTGGTCTCACTGATTCACACTGTTTATAATTCTGCTGGTCTCACTGGTTCACAATGCTTATAATCCCACTGGTCTCACTGATTCACACTGTTTATACTCCCGCTCGTCTCCCTGATTCACACTGTTTATACTCCCGCTCGTCTCCCTGATTCACACTGTTTATAATCCTGCTGGTCTCACTGATTCACACTGTTTATAATCCTGCTGGTCTCACTGATTCACACTGTTTATAATCCTGCTGGTCTCACTGATTCACACTGTTTATAATTCTGCTGGTCTCACTGGTTCACAATGCTTATAATCCCACTGGTCTCGCTGATTCACACTGTTTATAGCCCACTAGTTTCGCTGATTCACACTGTTTCTCGTCCCACTTGTCTCACTAATTCACACTGTTCGCAGTCCCACTGGTCTCGCTGATTCACTCTGTTTATAATCCTGCTTGGCTCGCTGATACACTCTGTTTACAATCCTGCTGGTCTCACTGATTCACACTGTTTATAATCCTGCTGGTCTCACTGATTCACACTGTTTATAATTCTGCTGGTCTCACTGGTTCACAATGCTTATAATCCCACTGGTCTCACTGATTCACACTGTTTATACTCCCGCTCGTCTCCCTGATTCACACTGTTTATACTCCCGCTCGTCTCCCTGATTCACACTGTTTATAATCCTGCTGGTCTCACTGATTCACACTGTTTATAATCCTGCTGGTCTCACTGATTCACACTGTTTATAATCCTGCTGGTCTCACTGATTCACACTGTTTATAATCCTGCCGGTCTCGCTGATTCACACTGTTTATTATCCTTCTGGTCTCAATGATTCACACTGTTTATACTCCCGCTCGTCTCCCTGATTCACTCTGTTTATAGTCCCACTGGTCTCACTGATTCACACCATTTATAGTCCCACTGGTCTCACTGATTCACGCTGTTTATAATCCTGCTGGTATCACTGATTCACACTGTTTGTAATCCTGGTGGTCTCACTGATTCACACTGTTTAAATTCCCACTGGTCTCACTGATTCACACCATTTATA
Organism: Heterodontus francisci; assembly: GCF_036365525.1. Lineage (NCBI taxonomy): Eukaryota > Metazoa > Chordata > Chondrichthyes > Heterodontiformes > Heterodontidae > Heterodontus > Heterodontus francisci. The sequence goes on along the minus strand of NC_090413.1, from coordinate 11,278,538 downwards.
GTCCCACTGGTCTCACTGATTCACGCTGTTTATAATCCTGCTGGTATCACTGATTCACACTGTTTGTAATCCTGGTGGACTCCCTGATTCACACAGGTTATAATCCTGCTGGTCTCGCTGTTGACACTGTTTGTTGTCCAGTTGGTCTCGTTGATTCCCACTGTTTATATTCCCGCTTGTCTCGCTGATTCCTGCTGTTTATAGTACCACTGGTCTCGCTTATTCACACTGTTTCTCGTCCCACTTGTCTCACTAATTCACACTGTTCGTAGTCCCACTGTTCTCGCTGATGCACACTGTTTATAATCCTGCTGGTCTCGCTGATTCCCACTGTTCATTGTCCCGCTGGTGTCGCGAATTCACACTGTTTATACTTCCGCTCGTCTCCCTGATTCACACTGTTTCTTGTCCCGCTGGTCTCGCTGCCTCACACTGTGTATTATCCTGCTGGTCTCGCTGATTCACTCTGTTTATGGTCCCACTGGTCTCACTGATTCACACTGTTTATAATCCTGCTGGTCTCACGGATTCACACTGTTTATAATCCTGCTGGTCTCACTGATTCACACTCTTTATAATCCTGCTAGTCTCACTGATTCACAGTTTATAATCCTGCTGTTCTCACTGGTTCACACTGCTTATAATCCCACTGGTCTCACTGGTTCACACTGCTTATAATCCCACTGGTCTCACTGATTCACACTGTTTATAATCCTGCTGGTCTCACGGATTCACACTGTTTATAATCCTGCTGGTCTCACTGATTCACACTCTTTATAATCCTGCTAGTCTCACTGGTTCACAGTTTATAATCCTGCTGTTCTCACTGGTTCACACTGCTTATAATCCCACTGGTCTCACTGGTTCACACTGCTTATAATCCCACTGGTCTCACTGGTTCACACTGCTTATAATCCCACTGGTCTCACTGATTCACACTGTTTATAATCCTGCTGGTCTCACTGATTCACACTGTTAGTAATCCTGCTGGTCTCACTGATTTCCACTGTTTCTTGTCCCGCTGGTCTCGCTGATTCACAGTGTTAATGATCCCACTGGTCTCACTGATTCACACTGTTTATAATCCTGCTGGTATCACTGATTCACACTGTTTAGAATCCTGCTGGTCTCGCTGATTCACACTGTTTATAATCCTGCTGGTCTCACTGATTCACACTGTTTATAACCCTGCTGGTCTCACTGATTCACACTGTTTATAATCCTGCTGGCCTCACTTATTCACAGTGTTTATAATCCTGCTGGTCTCACTGGTTCACAATGCTTATAATCCCACTGGTCTCACTGATTCACACTGTTTATTGTCCCGCTGGTCTCAGTGATTCACACTATTTATACTCCCTCTGGTCTCGCTGAATCTCAATGTTTATACTCCCGCTGGTCTCGCTCTTTCACACTGTTTATAGTCACGCTGGTCTCACGGGTTCACAATGCTTATAATCCCACTGGTCTCACTGATTCACACTGTTTGTGGTCCCACTGGTCTCACCGATTCACACTGTTTATAGTCCAACTGGTCTTGCTGATTCACGCTGTTTTTAGACCACAGCTCTGACTGATTCACACTGTTTATAGTCCCACTGGTTCGCTTATTCACACTGCTCATCCTTCCACTGGTCTCACTGATTCCCTCTGTTTGTCGTCCCACTGGTCTTACTGATTCCCACTGTTTATAGTCCCGTTGGTCTCACTGATTCACACTGTTTATAGTCCCGCTGGTTTTGCTGATTCACGCTGTTTATAGTCCCGCTGGTCTCGCTGATTCACACTGTTTATTGTCCCGCTGGTTTTGCTGATTCACGCTGTTTATAGTCCCGCTGGTCTCGCTGATTCACACTGTTTATCGTCCCGCTGGTTTTGCTGATTCACGCTGTTTATAGTCCCGCTGGTCTCGCTGATTCACACTGTTTATTGTCCCGCTGGTGTCGCAGAATCACACTGTTTATAGTCCCGCTGCTCTCGCTGAATCACACTGTTTATAGTCCCGCTGATCTCGCTGATTCACACTGTTTATAGTCCCGCTGGTCTCGCTGATTCACACTGTTTATAATCCCGCTGCTCTCGCTGAATCACACTGTTTATAGTCCCGCTGCTCTCGCTGAATCACACTGTTTATAGTCCCGCTGATCTCGCTGATTCACACTGCTTGGAGTCCCGTAGGTCTCGCTGATTCACACTGTTTATAGTCCCGCTGATCTCGCTGATTCACACTGTTTATAGTCCCGCTGATCTCGCTGATTCACACTGTTTATAATCCTGCTGGTCTCACTGGTGCACACTGTTTATAATCCCACTGGTCTCGCTGGTTGACATTGTTGAAAGTCCCACTTGTCTCACTGTTCACGCTGTTTATAATCCCACTGGTCTCGCTGATTGACATTGTTGAATGTCCCACTGGTCTCACTGCTCACGCTGTTTATAGTCCTGCTGGTCTCGATGATTACCACGGCTTTCAGTCCCGCTGGACTCACTGATTCGCACCTTTTATATGTCCCGCTGGTCTCACTGATTCCCACTGTTTATAGTCCCGCTGGTCTCACTGATTCCCACTGTTTGTAGTCCCGCTGGTCTCACTGATTCCCACTGTTTGTTGTGCACTTGGTCTCGTTTATTCATACTGTTTATAGTCCCGCTGGTCTCCCTCATTCTCGCTGTTAATAGTCCCGCTGGTCTCACTGATTCCCACTGTTTATAGTCCCACTGGTCTCGTTGATTGACATTGTTGAAAGTCCCACTGGTCTCTGTTCACGCTGTTTATTGTCCTGAAGGTCTCGATGATTCCCACCGCTTACAGTCCCGCTGGTCTCACTGATTCGCACCTTTTATAGTCCCGCTGGTCTCACTGATTCCCACTGTTTATAGCCCACTAGTTTGGCTGATTCACACTGTTTCTCGTCCCACTGGTCTCGCTGATTCACGCTGTTTATAATCCCGCTTTTCTCACTGATTCACAGAGGTTATAGTCCCACTTGTCTCACTAATTCACACTGTTCGCAGTCCCACTGGTCTCACTGATTCACACTGTTTCTCATCCTGCTGGTCTCACTGATTCACACTGTTTGTAATCCTGCTGGTCTCACTGATTTCCACTGTTTATAATCCTGCTGGTCTCACTGATTTCCACTGTTTATAATCCAGCTGGTCTCACTGGTTCACACTGTTTATTGTCCCGCTGGTGTCGCTCATTCACACTGTTTATAATCCTGCTGGTCTCACTGATTCACACTGTTTATAATCCTGCTGGTCTCACTGATTCACACTGTTTATAATTCTGCTGGTCTCACTGGTTCACAATGCTTATAATCTCACTGGTCTCACTGATTCACACTGTTTCTTGTCCCGCTGGTCTCGCTGATTCACACTGTTTCTTGTCCCGCTGGTCTCGCTGATTCACACTGTTTATAATCCTGCTGGCCTCACTGATTCACACTGTTTATAGTCCCGCTGGTCTCGCTGATTCACACTGTTTCTTGTCCCGCTGGTCTCGCTGATTCACACTGTTTCTTGTCCCGCTGGTCTCGCTGATTCACACTGTTTATAATCCTGCTGGCCTCACTGATTCACACTGTTTATAGTCCCGCTGGTCTCGCTGATTCACACTGTTTCTTGTCCCGCTGGTCTCGCTGATTCACACTGTTTATAATCCTGCTGGCCTCACTGATTCACACTGTTTATAATCCTGCCGGTCTCAATGATTCACACTGTTTATACTCCCGCTCGTCTCCCTGATTCACTCTGTTTCTTGTCCCACTGGTCTCACTGATTCACACTGTTTATAATCGTGCTGGTCTCACTGATTCACACTGTTTAGAATCCCACTGGTCTCTCCTATTCACTCTGTTTATAGTCCCACTGGTCTCACTGATTCGTACTGTTTATACTCCCGCTTGTCTTCTTGATTCACAGTGTTTCTTGTCCCACTGGTCTCACTGATTCACGCTGTTTATAATCCTGCTGGTCTCACTGATTCACACTATTTACACTCTCGCTGGCCTCCCTGATTCACACTGTTTATAATCCTGCTGGTCTCGCTGTTCACACTGTTTATAGTCCTGCTGGTCTCGCTGATTAACTCTGTTTATAATCCTGCTGGTCTCACTGATTCCCACTGTTTATAGTCCTGCTGGTCTCACTGATTCCCACTGTTTGTTGTCCAGTTGGTCTCGTTGATTCCCACTGTTTATATTCCCGCTTGTCTCGCTGATTCCTGCTGTTTATAGTACCACTGGTCTCGCTTATTCACACTGTTTCTCGTCCCACTTGTCTCACTAATTCACACTGTTCGTAGTCCCAGTGTTCTCGCTGATGCACACTGTTTATAATCCTGCTGGTCTCGCTGATTCCCACTGTTTATAGTCCCACTGTTCTCGCTGATGCACACTGTTTATAATCCTGCTGGTCTCGCTGATTCCCACTGTTCATTGTCCCGCTGGTGTCGCTAATTCACACTGTTTATAATCCTGCTGGTCTCGCTGATTCACTCTGTTTATGGTCCCACTGGTCTCACTGATTCACACTGTCTATAATCCTGCTGGTCTCACGGATTCACACTGTTTATAATCCTGCTGGTCTCACTGATTCACACTCTTTATAATCCTGCTAGTCTCACTGATTCACACTGTTTATAATCCCACTGGTCTCACTGGTTCACACTGCTTATAATCCCACTGGTCTCACTGGTTCACACTGCTTATAATCCCACTGGTCTCACTGATTCACACTGTTTGTAATCCTGCTGGTCTCACTGATTTCCACTGTTTATACTCCCGCTGGTCTCCATGATGCACACTGTTTATAGTCCCGCTGGTCTCGCTGATTCACACTGTTTATAATCCTGCTGGTCTCACTGGTGCACTCTGTTTATAATCCCACTGGTCTCGCTGATTGACATTGTTGAATGTCCCACTGGTCTCACTGCTCACGCTGTTTATAGTCCTGCTGGTCTCGATGATTACCACGGTTTATAGTCCCACTGGTCTCACTGCTCACGCTGTTTATAGTCCTGCTGGTCTCGATGATTCCCACGGCTTTCAGTCCCGCTGGACTCACTGATTCGCACCTTTTATATGTCCCGCTGGTCTCACTGATTCCCACTGTTTGTAGTCCCGCTGGTCTCACTGATTCCCACTGTTTGTTGTGCACTTGGTCTCGTTTATTCATACTGTTTATATACCCGCTGGTCTCACTGATTCCCACTGTTTGTAGTCCCGCTGGTCTCACTGATTCCCACTGTTTGTTGTGCACTTGGTCTCGTTTATTCATACTGTTTATAGTCCCGCTATTCTCCCTCATTCTCGCTGTTAATAGTCCCGCTGGTCTCACTGATTCCCGCTGTTTATAGTCCCACTGTTCTCAATGAATCACACTGTTCATAGTCCCACTGGTCTCGCTAATTCACACTGTTTTGTAATCCCGCTTTTCTCAATGATTCACACTGTTTATAGTCCCACTGGTCTCGTTGATTGACATTGTTGAAAGTCCCACTGGTCTCTGTTCACGCTGTTTCTAGTCCCACTGGTCTCACTGATTCACACTGTTTTGTAATCCCGCTTTTCTCAATGATTCACACTGTTTATAGTCCCACTGGTCTCGCTGATTGACATTGTTGAAAGTCCCGCTGGTCTCACTGCTCACGCTGTTTCTAGTCCTGCTGGTCTCGATGATTCCCACCGCTTCCAGTCCCGCTGGACTCACTGATTCGCACCTTTTATAGTCCCGCTGGTCTCTCTGATTCCCACTGTTTATAGTCCCGCTATTCTCCCTGATTCTCGCTGTTAATAGTCCCGCTGGTCTCGTTGATTCCCGCTGTTTAGAGCCCACTAGTTTCGCTGATTCACACTGTTTCTCGTCCCACTGGTCTCGCTGATTCACGCTGTTTATAATCCCGCTTTTCTCACTGATTCACAGAGGTTATAGTCCCACTTGTCTCACTAATTCACACTGTTCGCAGTCCCACTGGTCTCACTGATTCACACTGTTTCTCATCCTGCTGGTCTCACTGATTCACACTATTTGTAATCCTGCTGGTCTCACTGATTTCCACTGTTTATAATCCTGCTGGTCTCACTGATTCACACTATTTGTAATCCTGCTGGTCTCACTGATTTCCACTGTTTATAATCCTGCTGGTCTCACTGTTTCACACTGTTTATAATCCTGCTGTTCTCACTGGTTCAGACTGCTTATAATCCCACTGGTCTCACTGATTCACACTGTTTATTATCCCACTGGTCTCACTGATTCACACTGTTTCTCATCCTGCTGGTCTCACTGATTCACAGTTTATAGTCCCGCTGGTGTCACTGATTCTCACTGTTTATAATCCAGCTGGTCTCACTGGTTCACACTGTTTGTAGTCCCGCTGGTGTCGCTGATTCACACTGTTTATAATCCTGCTGGTCTCACTGATTCACACTGTTTATTGTCCCGCTGATTCACACTTTTTATAATCCCGCTGCTCTCACTGATTCACACTATTTATACTCCCTCTGTTATCGCTGAATCTCACTGTTTATACTCCCGCTGGTCTCGCTCATTCACACTGTTTGTCGTCCCGCTGTTCTCACTGATTCACGCTGTTGATAGTCCCGCTGGTCTCGCTGATTCCCACTGTTTATAGTCCCGCTGGTCTCGCTGATTCACACTGTTTGTCGTCCCGCTGTTCTCACTGATTCACGCTGTTGATAGTCCCGCTGGTCTCGCTGATTCCCACTGTTTATAGTCCCGCTGGTCTCACTGATTCACACTGTTTATAGTCCAACTGGTCTCACTGATTCCCACTGTTTATAGTCCCGCTGGTGTCGCTGATTCACTCCGTTTCTAGTCCCACTGGTCACACTGATTCACACTGTTTATAATCCTGCTGGTCTCGCTGATTGTCATTCTTGAATGTCCCACTGGTCTCACTGTTCACGCTCTTTATATTCCCACTGGGCTCGCTGATTGACATTGTTGAATGTCCCACTGGTCCCACTTTTCACGGTGTTTATAGTCCTGCTGGTCTCGATGATTCCCACGGCTTACAGTCCCGCTGGACTCATTAATTCGCACCTTTTATAGTCCCGCTGGTCTCACTGATTCCCACTGTTCATATTCCCGCTGGTCTCGCTGATTCCCACTGTTTATTGTCCAGTTGATCTCACTGATTCCCACTGTTTATTGTCCCGCTGGTGTCGCTGATTCGCACTGTTTATAGTCCCGCTCGACTCCCTGATTCGCACTGTTTATTATCCTGCTGGTCTCGCTGATTCACACTGTTTATAATCCTGCGGGTCTCACTGATTCACACTGTTTATAGTCCCACTGGTCTCACAGATTCACACTGTTTATAATCCTGCTGGTCTCACTGATTCACACTGTTTATAATCCTGCTGGTCTCACTGATTCACACTGTTTATATTCCTGCTAGTCTCACTGATTCACACTGTTTATAATCCTGCTGGTCTCGCTGATTCACACTGTTTATTATCCTGCTGGTCTCGCTGATTCACTCTGTTTATAGCCCCACTGGCCTCACTGATTCACACTGTTTATAATCCTGATGGTCTCACTGATTTCCACTGTTTATAATCCAGCTGGTCTCACTGGTTCACGCTGTTTATTGTCCCGCTGGTGTCGCTGATTCACACTGTTTTTACTCCCGCTGGTCTCCCTGATTCACACTGTTTCTTGTCCCGCTGGTCTCCCTGATTCACACTGTTTCTTGTCCCGCTGGTCTCGCTGATTCACACTGTTTATGGTCCCACTGGTCTCACTGATTCACACTGTTTATGGTCCCACTGGTCTCACTGATTCACACTGTTTATGGTCCCACTGGTCTCACTGATTCCCACTGTTTATTGTCCCGCTGGTGTCGCTGATTCACACTGTTTATACTCCCGCTGGTCTCCCTGATTCACACTGTTTCTTGTCCCGCTGGTCTCGCTGAATCTCAGTGTTACTGGTCCCACTGGTCTCACTGATTCACACTGTTTATAATCCCGCTGGTCTCGCTGATTCCCACTGTTTATTTTTCCAGTTGATCTCACTGATTCCCACTGTTTATTGTCCCGCTGGTGTCGCTGATTCACACTGTTTATACTCCCGCTCGACTCCCTGATTCGCACTGTTTATTATCCTGCTGGTCTGGCTGATTCACACTGTTTATAGTCCCACTGGTCTCACAGATTCACACTGTTTATAATCCTGCTGGTCTCACTGATTGACACTGTTTATAGTCCCACTGGTCTCACAGATTCACACTGTTTATAATCCTGCTGGTCTCACTGATTCACACTGTTTATAATCCTGCTGGTCTCACTGATTCACACTGTTTATATTCCTGCTGGTCTGGCTGATTCACACTGTTTATAGTCCCACTGGTCTCACAGATTCACACTGTTTATAATCCTGCTGGTCTCACTGATTCACACTGTTTATAGTCCCACTGGTCTCACAGATTCACACTGTTTATAATCCTGCTGGTCTCACTGATTCACACTGTTTATAATCCTGCTGGTCTCACTGATTCACACTGTTTATATTCCTGCTAGTCTCACTGATTCACACTGTTTATAATCCTGCTGGTATTACTGATTCACACTGTTTATAATCCTGCTGGTCTCGCTGATTCACACTGTTTATTATCCTGCTGGTCTCGCTGATTCACTCTGTTAATAGCCCCACTGGCCTCACTGATTCACACTGTTTATAATCCTGCTGGTCTCACTGATTTCCACTGTTTATAATCCAGCTGGTCTCACTGGTTCACGCTGTTTATTGTCCCGCTGGTGTCGCTGATTGACACTGTTTATAATCCTGCTGGTCTCACTGATTCACACTGTTTATAATCCTGCTGGTCTCACTGATTTCCACTGTTTATAATCCAGCTGGTCTCACAGGTTCACGCTGTTTATACTCCCGCTGGTCTCCCTTATTCACCCTGTTTCTTGTCCCGCTGGTCTCGCTGATTCACACTGTTTATGGTCCCACTGGTCTCACTGATTCACACTGTTTATTGTCCAGTTGGTCTCACTGATTCCCACTGTTTATTGTCCCGCTGGTGTCGCTGATTCACACTGTTTCTACTCCCGCTGGTCTCCCTGATTCTCACTGTTTCTTGTCCCGCTGGTCTCACTGATTCACACTGTTTAGAATCCTGCTGGTATCACTGATTCACACTGTTTAGAATCCTGCTCGTCTCTCTGATTCACTCTGTTTATACTCCCGCTGGTCTCGCTCATTCACAGTTTATATTCCCTCTGGTCTCGCTGAATCTCACTGTTTATAGTCTCGCTGGTCTCGCTCATTCACACTGTTTATCGTCACGCTGGACTCACTGATTCATACTGTTTATGGTCCCACTGGTCTTGCTGATTCACGCTGTTTTTAGACCACTGGTCTCACTGATCTACACTGTTTATCATCCCAATGGTCTCAATTATTCACACTGTTTATAGTCCCGCTGGTCTCACTGATTCGCACTGTTTATAGTGCCACTGGTCTCACTGATTTACACTGTTTATCATCCCAATGGTCTCAATTATGCACACTGGTTATAGTCCCACTGGTCTCACTGATTCGCACTGTTTATAGTGCCACTGGTCTCACTGATTTACACTGTTTATCATCCCAATGGTCTCAATTATGCACACTGGTTATAGTCCCACTGGTCTCACTGATTCGCACTGTTTATAGTGCCACTGGTCTCACTGATTCACACTGTTTATCATCCCAATGGTCTCAATTATTCACACTGTTTATAGTGCCGCTGGTCTCACTGATTCACACTGTTTTTAGTCCCGCTGGTGTGCATGATTGTCACTGTTTACAGTCCCACTGGTCTCAGTGATTCTCGCTGTTTCTCGTCCCTTTGGTCTCGCTGATTCACACCGTTTATAGTCCCGCTGGTCTGACTGATTCACGCTGTTTCTAGTCCCGCTGGTCTGGGTGTTTCACACTGTTTATTATCCCGCTGGTCTCACTGATTCACACTGTTTATAGTCCCACTGGTCTTAGTCATTCACACTGTTTATTTTCCAGTTCGTCTCGTTGATACACGCTGTTTAAATTCCCGCTGGTCTCAATAATTCCCACTCTTTATAGTCCCGCTGGTCTCAATGATTCACACTGTTTATAATCCTGCTGGTCTCACTGATTTCCACTGTTCATTGTCCAGTTGGCCCCGTTGATTCACGCTGTTTCTCGTCCCACTTGTCTCTCTGATTCACACTGTTGATAGTCCCACTGTTCGTCATGATTGATACTGTTTATGGTCATGCCGGTCTCGCTGATTCACACTGTTTCTAGTCCCACTGCTCTTAATGATTGATGCTGTTTATGGTCTTGCTGGTCTCGCTAATTCTCGCTGTTTATTGTCCCACTGGTCTTACTGATTTACACTGTTAATCGTCAGGCTGGTCTCAATGATATGCTCTGCTTTTGGTCCCGCTGGTCTCGCTGATTCACACTGTTTATAGTCCCGTTGGTCTCAATTATTCTCTCTGTTTATAGTCCCACTGTTCTTCATGATTGATACTGTTTATGGTCCTGCTGGTCTCGCTGATTGACACTGTTTATAGTCCCACTGGTCTCAATGATTCCCACTGTTTAATGTGCAGTTGGTCTCGTTGATTCAGGCTGTTTATAGTCGCGCTGTTCTTAATGATTCACACTGTTTATAGTCCCACTGGTCTCACTGATTCCTAGTGTTTTCGTCCCGCTGGTCTCACTGATTCACATTGTTTGCAGTCCCGCTTGTCTCGGTGATTCACGTTGTTTACAGTCCCGCTGGTCTCACTGATTCACGCTGTTTATTCTCCCGCTGGTCTGAGTGATTCGCTCTGTTTCTTGTCCCACTGATCTCGCTGATTCACACTGTTTATAGTCAGTTGGTCTCGCTGATTCACACAGTTTATATTCCAGTTGGCCTCGCTGATTCACACAGTTTACGGTCCCGCTGGTCTCGCTGATTCACAATGTTTATAGTCAGTTGGTCTCGCTGATTCACACAGTTTATATTCCAGTTGGTCTCACTGATTCACACAGTTTATATTCCAGTTGGTCTCACTGATTCACACAGTTTATATTCCAGTTGGTCTCACTGATTCACACAGATTACGGTCCCGCTGGTCTCGCTGATTCACAATGTTTCTCGTGCCACTGGTCTCGCTGATTCACAGTGTTCATAGTCCCGCTGGTCTCATTGATTAACTTCGTTTATAGTCCCGCTGGTCTCACTGATTCACACAGTTTATAGTCCCGCTGGTCTCACTGATTCACACTGTTTATAATCCCGCTGGTCTCACTGATTCACACTGTTTATACTCCCGCTGGTCTCACTGATCCACACAGTTTATTATTGTCCCACTGGTCTCACTGATTCACACTGTTTATAGTCCTGCTGGTCTCACTGTTTCAGAATGTTTATAATCAGCTGGTCTCGCTGATCTGCAATGGTTATAGACCCGCTGGTCTCGCTGATTCTCGCTGTTTCTGGTCCTGCTGATCTCGCTGATTCACACTGTTTGTCGTCCCGCTGGTCTCGCTGATTCTCGCTGTTTTTAATCTCGCCGGTCTCACTGATTCACACTGTTTATAGTCCCACTGGTCTCCCTGATTCACACTGTTTATAGTCCCACTGGTCTCCCTGATTCACACTGTTTATAGTCCCACTGGTCTCCCAGATTCACACTGTTTATAGTCCCACTGGTCTCACTGATTCACACTGTTTATAGTCCCACTGGTCTCCCTGATTCACACTGTTTATAGTCCCACTGGTCTCCCAGATTCACACTGTTTATAGTCCCACTGGTCTCACTGATTCACACTGTTTATAGTCCCACTGGTCTCCCTGATTCTCACTGTTTATAGTCCCACTGGTCTCCCTGATTCACACTGTTTATAGTCCCGATGGTCTCCCTGATTCTCACTGTTTATAGTCCCGATGGTCTCCCTGATTCTCACTGTTTATAGTCCCGATGGTCTCCCTGATTCACACTGTTTATAGTCCCGCTGGTCTCACTGATTCACACTGTTTATAGTCCCGATGGTCTCCCTGATTCACACTGTTTATAGTCCCGCTGGTCTCCCTGATTCACACTGTTTATAGTCCCGATGGTCTCCCTGATTCACACTGTTTATAGTCCCGATGGTCTCCCTGATTCACACTGTTTATAGTCCCACTGGTCTCCCTGATTCACACTGTTTATAGTCCCGATGGTCTCCCTGATTCACACTGTTTATAGTCCCACTGGTCTCCCTGATTCACACTGTTTATAGTCCCGATGGTCTCCCTGATTCACACTGTTTATAGTCCCGATGGTCTCCCTGATTCACACTGTTTATAGTCCCACTGGTCTCCCTGATTCACACTGTTTATAGTCCCGATGGTCTCCCTGATTCTCACTGTTTATAGTCCCGATGGTCTCCCTGATTCACACTGTTTATAGTCCCGATGGTCTCCCTGATTCACACTGTTTATAGTCCCACTGGTCTCCCTGATTCACACTGTTTATAGTCCCGATGGTCTCACTGATTCTCACTGTTTATAGTCCCGATGGTCTCCCTGATTCACACTGTTTATAGTCCCGATGGTCTCACTGATTCACACTGTTTATAGTCCCACTGGTCTCACTGATTCACACTGTTTATAGTCCCACTGGTCTCACTGATTCACACTGTTTATAGTCCCACTGGTCTCCCTGATTCACACTGTTTATAGTCCCGATGGTCTCCCTGATTCTCACTGTTTATAGTCCCACTGGTCTCCCTGATTCACACTGTTTATAGTCCCGATGGTCTCCCTGATTCACACTGTTTATAGTCCCGATGGTCTCCCTGATTCACACTGTTTATAGTCCCGATGGTCTCCCTGATTCACACTGTTTATAGTCCCGATGGTCTCCCTGATTCACACTGTTTATAGTCCCGCTGGTCTCACTGATTCACACTGTTTATAGTCCCGATGGTCTCCCTGATTCTCACTGTTTATAGTCCCACTGGTCTCCCTGATTCACACTGTTTATAGTCCCGATGGTCTCCCTGATTCACACTGTTTATAGTCCCGCTGGTCTCACTGATTCACACTGTTTATAGTCCCGATGGTCTCCCTGATTCTCACTGTTTATAGTCCCACTGGTCTCACTGATTCACACTGTTTATAGTCCCGATGGTCTCCCTGATTCTCACTGTTTATAGTCCCACTGGTCTCACTGATTCTCACTGTTTATAGTCCCGATGGTCTCCCTGATTCTCACTGTTTATAGTCCCACTGGTCTCCCTGATTCACACTGTTTATAGTCCCGATGGTCTCCCTGATTCTCACTGTTTATAGTCCCGATGGTCTCCCTGATTCACACTGTTTATAGTCCCGCTGGTCTCCCTGATTCTCACTGTTTATAGTCCCGATGGTCTCCCTGATTCACACTGTTTATAGTCCCGATGGTCTCCCTGATTCACACTGTTTATAGTCCCGCTGGTCTCACTGATTCACACTGTTTATAGTCCCGATGGTCTCCCTGATTCACACTGTTTATAGTCCCGATGGTCTCCCTGATTCACACTGTTTATAGTCCCGATGGTCTCCCTGATTCACACTGTTTATAGTCCCGCTGGTCTCACTGATTCACACAGTTTATAGTCCCACTGGTCTCACTGATTCACACTGTTTATAGTCCCGATGGTCTCCCTGATTCACACTGTTTATAGTCCCGATGGTCTCCCTGATTCACACTGTTTATAGTCCCGATGGTCTCCCTGATTCACACTGTTTATAGTCCCGATGGTCTCCCTGATTCACACTGTTTATAGTCCCGCTGGTCTCACTGATTCACACTGTTTATAGTCCCGATGGTCTCCCTGATTCACACTGTTTATAGTCCCGCTGGTCTCACTGATTCACACTGTTTATAGTCCCGATGGTCTCCCTGATTCACACTGTTTATAGTCCCGATGGTCTCCCTGATTCACACTGTTTATAGTCCCGATGGTCTCCCTGATTCACACTGTTTATAGTCCCGATGGTCTCCCTGATTCACACTGTTTATAGTCCCGCTGGTCTCCCTGATTCACACTGTTTATAGTCCCGATGGTCTCCCTGATTCACACTGTTTATAGTCCCGCTGGTCTCACTGATTCACACTGTTTACAGTCCCGCTGGTCTCACTGATTCACACTGTTTACAGTCCCGATGGTCTCACTGATTCTCACTGTTTATAGTCCCGATGGTCTCCCTGATTCACACTGTTTATAGTCCCACTGGTCTCACTGATTCACACTGTTTACAGTCCCGCTGGTCTCACTGATTCACACTGTTTACAGTCCCGATGGTCTCACTGATTCTCACTGTTTATAGTCCCGATGGTCTCCCTGATTCACACTGTTTATAGTCCCGATGGTCTCCCTGATTCACACTGTTTATAGTCCCACTGGTCTCACTGATTCACACTGTTTATAGTCCCACTGGTCTCACTGATTCACACTGTTTACAGTCCCGCTGGTCTCACTGATTCACACTGTTTACAGTCCCGCTGGTCTCACTGATTCACACTGTTTACAGTCCCGATGGTCTCACTGATTCTCACTGTTTATAGTCCCGATGGTCTCCCTGATTCACACTGTTTATAGTCCCGATGGTCTCCCTGATTCACACTGTTTATAGTCCCGCTGGTCTCCCTGATTCACACTGTTTATAGTCCCGATGGTCTCCCTGATTCACACTGTTTATAGTCCCGCTGGTCTCACTGATTCACACTGTTTACAGTCCCGCTGGTCTCACTGATTCACACTGTTTACAGTCCCGATGGTCTCACTGATTCACACTGTTTACAGTCCCGATGGTCTCACTGATTCACACTGTTTATAGTCCCGATGGTCTCCCTGATTCACACTGTTTATAGTCCCGATGGTCTCCCTGATTCACACTGTTTATAGTCCCGATGGTCTCCCTGATTCACACTGTTTATAGTCCCGATGGTCTCCCTGATTCACACTGTTTATAGTCCCGATGGTCTCACTGATTCACACAGTTTATAGTCCCGATGGTCTCCCTGATTCTCACTGTTTATAGTCCCGATGGTCTCCCTGATTCACACTGTTTATAGTCCCGATGGTCTCCCTGATTCACACTGTTTATAGTCCCGATGGTCTCCCTGATTCACACTGTTTATAGTCCCGATGGTCTCACTGATTCACACTGTTTATAGTCCCGATGGTCTCACTGATTCACACTGTTTATAGTCCCGATGGTCTCCCTGATTCACACTGTTTATAGTCCCGCTGGTCTCACTGATTCACACTGTTTATAGTCCCGATGGTCTCCCTGATTCACACTGTTTATAGTCCCGATGGTCTCCCTGATTCACACTGTTTATAGTCCCGCTGGTCTCCCTGATTCACACTGTTTATAGTCCCGATGGTCTCCCTGATTCACACTGTTTATAGTCCCGCTGGTCTCACTGATTCACACTGTTTATAGTCCCGATGGTCTCCCTGATTCACACTGTTTATAGTCCCGATGGTCTCCCTGATTCACACTGTTTATAGTCCCACTGGTCTCCCTGATTCACACAGTTTATAGTCCCGATGGTCTCCCTGATTCTCACTGTTTATAGTCCCGATGGTCTCCCTGATTCACACTGTTTATAGTCCCACTGGTCTCACTGATTCTCACTGTTTATAGTCCCGATGGTCTCCCTGATTCACACTGTTTATAGTCCCGATGGTCTCACTGATTCACACTGTTTATAGTCCCGATGGTCTCCCTGATTCTCACTGTTTATAGTCCCACTGGTCTCACTGATTCACACTGTTTATAGTCCCACTGGTCTCCCTGATTCTCACTGTTTATAGTCCCACTGGTCTCACTGATTCACACTGTTTATAGTCCCACTGGTCTCCCTGATTCTCACTGTTTATAGTCCCACTGGTCTCACTGATTCACACTGTTTATAGTCCCACTGGTCTCACTGATTCTCACTGTTTATAGTCCCGATGGTCTCCCTTATTCACACTGTTTATAGTCCCACTGGTCTCACTGATTCTCACTGTTTATAGTCCCACTGGTCTCACTGATTCTCACTGTTTATAGTCCCACTGGTCTCACTGATTCACATTGTTTATAGTCCCGATGGTCTCCCTGATTCACACTGTTTATAGTCCCACTGGTCTCACTGATTCACACTGTTTATAGTCCCGATGGTCTCCCTGATTCACACTGTTTATAGTCCCGATGGTCTCCCTGATTCACACTGTTTATAGTCCCGATGGTCTCCCTGATTCACACTGTTTATAGTCCCGATGGTCTCCCTGATTCACACTGTTTATAGTCCCGATGGTCTCACTGATTCACACTGTTTATAGTCCCGATGGTCTCCCTGATTCACACTGTTTATAGTCCCGATGGTCTCCCTGATTCACACTGTTTATAGTCCCGATGGTCTCACTGATTCACACTGTTTATAGTCCCGATGGTCTCCCTGATTCACACTGTTTATAGTCCCGATGGTCTCACTGATTCACACTGTTTATAGTCCCGATGGTCTCACTGATTCACACTGTTTATAGTCCCGATGGTCTCCCTGATTCACACTGTTTATAGTCCCGATGGTCTCACTGATTCACACTGTTTATAGTCCCACTGGTCTCACTGATTCTCACTGTTTATAGTCCCACTGGTCTCACTGATTCACACTGTTTATAGTCCCACTGGTCTCACTGATTCTCACTGTTTATAGTCCCGATGGTCTCCCTGATTCACACTGTTTATAGTCCCGATGGTCTCACTGATTCACACTGTTTATAGTCCCGATGGTCTCACTGATTCACACTGTTTATAGTCCCGATGGTCTCCCTGATTCACACTGTTTATAGTCCCGATGGTCTCACTGATTCACACTGTTTATAGTCCCGATGGTCTCCCTGATTCACACTGTTTATAGTCCCGATGGTCTCCCTGATTCACACTGTTTATAGTCCCGATGGTCTCACTGATTCACACTGTTTATAGTCCCGATGGTCTCCCTGATTCACACTGTTTATAGTCCCGATGGTCTCACTGATTCACACTGTTTATAGTCCCACTGGTCTCACTGATTCTCACTGTTTATAGTCCCACTGGTCTCACTGATTCACACTGTTTATAGTCCCACTGGTCTCACTGATTCTCACTGTTTATAGTCCCGATGGTCTCCCTGATTCACACTGTTTATAGTCCCACTGGTCTCACTGATTCTCACTGTTTATAGTCCCACTGGTCTCACTGATTCTCACTGTTTATAGTCCCACTGGTCTCACTGATTCACATTGTTTATAGTCCCGATGGTCTCCCTGATTCACACTGTTTATAGTCCCACTGGTCTCACTGATTCACACTGTTTATAGTCCCGATGGTCTCCCTGATTCACACTGTTTATAGTCCCGATGGTCTCACTGATTCACACTGTTTATAGTCCCGATGGTCTCCCTGATTCACACTGTTTATAGTCCCGATGGTCTCACTGATTCACACTGTTTATAGTCCCGATGGTCTCCCTGATTCACACTGTTTATAGTCCCGATGGTCTCACTGATTCACACTGTTTATAGTCCCGCTGGTCTCACTGATTCACACTGTTTATAGTCCCGATGGTCTCCCTGATTCACACTGTTTATAGTCCCGATGGTCTCACTGATTCACACTGTTTATAGTCCCGATGGTCTCCCTGATTCACACTGTTTATAGTCCCGATGGTCTCACTGATTCACACTGTTTATAGTCCCGATGGTCTCCCTGATTCACACTGTTTATAGTCCCGATGGTCTCACTGATTCACACTGTTTATAGTCCCGATGGTCTCCCTGATTCACACTGTTTATAGTCCCGATGGTCTCCCTGATTCACACTGTTTATAGTCCCGATGGTCTCCCTGATTCACACTGTTTATAGTCCCGATGGTCTCCCTGATTCACACTGTTTATAGTCCCACTGGTCTCACTGATTCACACAGTTTATAGTCCCGATGGTCTCCCTGATTCACACTGTTTATAGTCCCACTGGTCTCCCTGATTCACACTGTTTATAGTCCCGATGGTCTCCCTGATTCACACTGTTTATAGTCCCGATGGTCTCCCTGATTCACACTGTTTATAGTCCCACTGGTCTCACTGATTCACACAGTTTATAGTCCCGATGGTCTCCCTGATTCACACTGTTTATAGTCCCACTGGTCTCACTGATTCACACTGTTTATAGTCACGCTGGTCTCACTGATTCACACAGTTTATAGTCCCGCTGGTCTCCCTGATTCACACTGTTTATAGTCCCACTGGTCTCACTGATTCACACTGTTTATAGTCACGCTGGTCTCACTGATTCACACAGTTTATAGTCACGCTGGTCTCACTGATTCACACAGTTTATAGTCCCGATGGTCTCCCTGATTCACACTGTTTATAGTCCCACTGGTCTCACTGATTCACACTGTTTATAGTCACGCTGGTCTCACTGATTCACACAGTTTATAGTCACGCTGGTCTCACTGATTCACACTGTTTATAGTCCCGATGGTCTCCCTGATTCACACTGTTTCTAGTCCCGATGGTCTCCCTGATTCACACTGTTTATAGTCCCACTGGTCTCCCTGATTCACACTGTTTATAGTCCCGATGGTCTCCCTGATTCACACTGTTTATAGTCCCACTGGTCTCACTGATTCACACTGTTTATAGTCCCGATGGTCTCCCTGATTCACACTGTTTATAGTCCCGCTGGTCTCACTGATTCTCACTGTTTATAGTCCCGCTGGTCTCACTGATTCACACTGTTTATAGTCCCACTGGTCTCACTGATTCTCACTGTTTATAGTCCCGCTGGTCTCACTGATTCTCACTGTTTATAGTCCCGCTGGTCTCACTGATTCACACTGTTTATAGTCCCGATGGTCTCCCTGATTCACACAGTTTATAGTCCCGCTGGTCTCACTGATTCTCACTGTTTATAGTCCCGCTGGTCTCACTGATTCACACTGTTTATAGTCCCGATGGTCTCCCTGATTCACACTGTTTATAGTCCCACTGGTCTCACTGATTCTCACTGTTTATAGTCCCGCTGGTCTCACTGATTCTCACTGTTTATAGTCCCGCTGGTCTCACTGATTCACACTGTTTATAGTCCCGATGGTCTCCCTGATTCACACTGTTTATAGTCCCACTGGTCTCACTGATTCACACTGTTTATAGTCACGCTGGTCTCACTGATTCACACAGTTTATAGTCCCACTGGTCTCACTGATTCACACTGTTTATAGTCCCGCTGGTCTCACTGATTCACACTGTTTATAGTCCCGATGGTCTCCCTGATTCACACTGTTTATAGTCCCGATGGTCTCCCTGATTCACACTGTTTATAGTCCCGATGGTCTCCCTGATTCACACTGTTTATAGTCCCGATGGTCTCCCTGATTCACACTGTTTCTAGTCCCGATGGTCTCCCTGATTCACACTGTTTATAGTCCCGATGGTCTCCCTGATTCTCACTGTTTATAGTCCCGATGGTCTCACTGATTCACACTGTTTATAGTCCCGATGGTCTCCCTGATTCACACTGTTTATAGTCCCACTGGTCTCACTGATTCACACTGTTTATAGTCCCGATGGTCTCCCTGATTCACACTGTTTATAGTCCCGATGGTCTCCCTGATTCACACTGTTTCTAGTCCCGATGGTCTCACTGATTCACACTGTTTATAGTCCCGATGGTCTCCCTGATTCACACTGTTTATAGTCCCGATGGTCTCCCTGATTCTCACTGTTTATAGTCCCGATGGTCTCACTGATTCACACTGTTTATAGTCCCGATGGTCTCCCTGATTCACACTGTTTATAGTCCCACTGGTCTCACTGATTCACACTGTTTATAGTCCCGATGGTCTCCCTGATTCACACTGTTTATAGTCCCGATGGTCTCCCTGATTCACACTGTTTATAGTCCCACTGGTCTCACTGATTCACACTGTTTATAGTCCCGATGGTCTCCCTGATTCTCACTGTTTATAGTCCCGATGGTCTCACTGATTCACACTGTTTATAGTCCCGATGGTCTCACTGATTCACACTGTTTATAGTCCCGATGGTCTCCCTGATTCACACTGTTTATAGTCCCACTGGTCTCACTGATTCACACTGTTTATAGTCCCGATGGTCTCCCTGATTCACACTGTTTATAGTCCCGATGGTCTCCCTGATTCACACTGTTTCTAGTCCCGATGGTCTCACTGATTCACACTGTTTATAGTCCCGATGGTCTCCCTGATTCACACTGTTTATAGTCCCGATGGTCTCCCTGATTCTCACTGTTTATAGTCCCGATGGTCTCACTGATTCACACTGTTTATAGTCCCGATGGTCTCCCTGATTCACACTGTTTATAGTCCCACTGGTCTCACTGATTCACACTGTTTATAGTCCCGCTGGTCTCACTGATTCACACTGTTTATAGTCCCGCTGGTCTCACTGATTCACACTGTTTATAGTCCCACTGGTCTCACTGATTCACACTGTTTATAGTCCCGCTGGTCTCACTGATTCACATTGTTTATAGTCCCGATGGTCTCCCTGATTCACACTGTTTATAGTCCCGCTGGTCTCACTGATTCACATTGTTTATAGTCCCACTGGTCTCACTGATTCACATTGTTTATAGTCCCACTGGTCTCACTGATTCACATTGTTTATAGTCCCGATGGTCTCCCTGATTCACACTGTTTATAGTCCCGATGGTCTCCCTGATTCACACTGTTTATCGTCCCGATGGTCTCCCTGATTCACACTGTTTATAGTCCCACTGGTCTCACTGATTCACATTGTTTATAGTCCCGATGGTCTCCCTGATTCACACTGTTTATAGTCCCGATGGTCTCCCTGATTCACACTGTTTATCGTCCCGATGGTCTCCCTGATTCACACTGTTTATAGTCCCACTGGTCTCACTGATTCACACTGTTTATAGTCCCGATGGTCTCCCTGATTCACACTGTTTATAGTCCCGATGGTCTCCCTGATTCACACTGTTTATAGTCCCGATGGTCTCCCTGATTCACACTGTTTATAGTCCCGATGGTCTCCCTGATTCACACTGTTTATAGTCCCGATGGTCTCCCTGATTCACACTGTTTATCGTCCCGATGGTCTCCCTGATTCACACTGTTTATAGTCCCACTGGTCTCACTGATTCACACTGTTTATAGTCCCGATGGTCTCACTGATTCACACTGTTTATAGTCCCGCTGGTCTCACTGATTCACACTGTTTATAGTCCCGATGGTCTCACTGATTCACATTGTTTATAGTCCCGATGGTCTCACTGATTCACACTGTTTATAGTCCCGATGGTCTCCCTGATTCACACTGTTTATAGTCCCACTGGTCTCACTGATTCACACTGTTTATAGTCCCGATGGTCTCACTGATTCACACTGTTTATAGTCCCGCTGGTCTCACTGATTCACACTGTTTATAGTCCCGATGGTCTCACTGATTCACATTGTTTATAGTCCCGATGGTCTCACTGATTCACACTGTTTATAGTCCCGATGGTCTCACTGATTCACATTGTTTATAGTCCCGATGGTCTCACTGATTCACATTGTTTATAGTCCCGATGGTCTCCCTGATTCACACTGTTTATAGTCCCGATGGTCTCCCTGATTCACACTGTTTATAGTCCCGATGGTCTCCCTGATTCACACTGTTTATCGTCCCGATGGTCTCCCTGATTCACACTGTTTATAGTCCCACTGGTCTCACTGATTCACACTGTTTATAGTCCCGATGGTCTCACTGATTCACACTGTTTATAGTCCCGCTGGTCTCACTGATTCACACTGTTTATAGTCCCGATGGTCTCACTGATTCACACTGTTTATAGTCCCGATGGTCTCACTGATTCACACTGTTTATAGTCCCGATGGTCTCACTGATTCACACTGTTTATAGTCCCGCTGGTCTCACTGATTCACACTGTTTATAGTCACGCTGGTCTCACTGATTCACACAGTTTATAGTCCCACTGGTCTCACTGATTCACACTGTTTATAGTCCCGATGGTCTCCCTGATTCACACTGTTTATAGTCCCACTGGTCTCACTGATTCACACTGTTTATAGTCCCGATGGTCTCCCTGATTCACACTGTTTATAGTCCCACTGGTCTCCCTGATTCACACTGTTTATAGTCCCACTGGTCTCACTGATTCACACTGTTTATAGTCACGCTGGTCTCACTGATTCACACTGTTTATAGTCCCGATGGTCTCCCTGATTCACACAGTTTATAGTCCCACTGGTCTCACTGATTCACACTGTTTATAGTCCCACTGGTCTCACTGATTCACACTGTTTATAGTCACGCTGGTCTCACTGATTCACACAGTTTATAGTCCCGATGGTCTCCCTGATTCACACAGTTTATAGTCACGCTGGTCTCACTGATTCACACTGTTTATAGTCCCGATGGTCTCCCTGATTCACACTGTTTATAGTCCCGATGGTCTCACTGATTCACACTGTTTATAGTCCCGATGGTCTCCCTGATTCACACTGTTTATAGTCCCGATGGTCTCCCTGATTCACACTGTTTCTAGTCCCGATGGTCTCCCTGATTCACACTGTTTATAGTCCCGATGGTCTCCCTGATTCTCACTGTTTATAGTCCCGATGGTCTCACTGATTCACACTGTTTATAGTCCCGATGGTCTCCCTGATTCACACTGTTTATAGTCCCACTGGTCTCACTGATTCACACTGTTTATAGTCCCGATGGTCTCCCTGATTCACACTGTTTATAGTCCCGATGGTCTCCCTGATTCACACTGTTTCTAGTCCCGATGGTCTCACTGATTCGCACTGTTTATAGTCCCGATGGTCTCCCTGATTCACACTGTTTATAGTCCCGATGGTCTCCCTGATTCTCACTGTTTATAGTCCCGATGGTCTCACTGATTCACACTGTTTATAGTCCCGATGGTCTCCCTGATTCACACTGTTTATAGTCCCACTGGTCTCACTGATTCACACTGTTTATAGTCCCGATGGTCTCCCTGATTCACACTGTTTATAGTCCCGATGGTCTCCCTGATTCACACTGTTTATAGTCCCACTGGTCTCACTGATTCACACTGTTTATAGTCCCGATGGTCTCCCTGATTCTCACTGTTTATAGTCCCGATGGTCTCACTGATTCACACTGTTTATAGTCCCGATGGTCTCACTGATTCACACTGTTTATAGTCCCGATGGTCTCCCTGATTCACACTGTTTATAGTCCCACTGGTCTCACTGATTCACACTGTTTATAGTCCCGATGGTCTCCCTGATTCACACTGTTTATAGTCCCGATGGTCTCCCTGATTCACACTGTTTATAGTCCCGATGGTCTCCCTGATTCACACTGTTTCTAGTCCCGATGGTCTCACTGATTCACACTGTTTATAGTCCCGATGGTCTCCCTGATTCACACTGTTTCTAGTCCCGATGGTCTCACTGATTCTCACTGTTTATAGTCCCGATGGTCTCCCTGATTCTCACTGTTTATAGTCCCGATGGTCTCACTGATTCACACTGTTTATAGTCCCGATGGTCTCCCTGATTCACACTGTTTATAGTCCCACTGGTCTCACTGATTCACACTGTTTATAGTCCCGCTGGTCTCACTGATTCACACTGTTTATAGTCCCGCTGGTCTCACTGATTCACACTGTTTATAGTCCCGATGGTCTCCCTGATTCACACTGTTTATAGTCCCGATGGTCTCCCTGATTCACACTGTTTATAGTCCCGATGGTCTCCCTGATTCACACTGTTTATAGTCCCGATGGTCTCCCTGATTCACACTGTTTATAGTCCCGATGGTCTCCCTGATTCACACTGTTTATCGTCCCGATGGTCTCCCTGATTCACACTGTTTATAGTCCCACTGGTCTCACTGATTCACACTGTTTATAGTCCCGATGGTCTCACTGATTCACACTGTTTATAGTCCCGCTGGTCTCACTGATTCACACTGTTTATAGTCCCGATGGTCTCACTGATTCACACTGTTTATAGTCCCGATGGTCTCACTGATTCACACTGTTTATAGTCCCGATGGTCTCACTGATTCACACTGTTTATAGTCCCGCTGGTCTCACTGATTCACACTGTTTATAGTCACGCTGGTCTCACTGATTCACACAGTTTATAGTCCCACTGGTCTCACTGATTCACACTGTTTATAGTCCCGATGGTCTCCCTGATTCACACTGTTTATAGTCCCACTGGTCTCACTGATTCACACTGTTTATAGTCCCGATGGTCTCCCTGATTCACACTGTTTATAGTCCCACTGGTCTCCCTGATTCACACTGTTTATAGTCCCACTGGTCTCACTGATTCACACTGTTTATAGTCACGCTGGTCTCACTGATTCACACAGTTTATAGTCCCGATGGTCTCCCTGATTCACACAGTTTATAGTCCCACTGGTCTCACTGATTCACACTGTTTATAGTCCCACTGGTCTCACTGATTCACACTGTTTATAGTCACGCTGGTCTCACTGATTCACACTGTTTATAGTCCCGATGGTCTCCCTGATTCACACTGTTTATAGTCACGCTGGTCTCACTGATTCACACAGTTTATAGTCCCGATGGTCTCCCTGATTCACACAGTTTATAGTCACGCTGGTCTCACTGATTCACACTGTTTATAGTCCCGATGGTCTCCCTGATTCACACTGTTTATAGTCCCGATGGTCTCACTGATTCACACTGTTTATAGTCCCGATGGTCTCCCTGATTCACACTGTTTATAGTCCCGATGGTCTCACTGATTCACACTGTTTATAGTCCCGATGGTCTCCCTGATTCACACTGTTTATAGTCCCGATGGTCTCACTGATTCACACTGTTTATAGTCCCGATGGTCTCACTGATTCTCACTGTTTATAGTCCCGATGGTCTCACTGATTCACACTGTTTATAGTCCCGATGGTCTCCCTGATTCACACTGTTTATAGTCCCGATGGTCTCCCTGATTCACACTGTTTATAGTCCCACTGGTCTCACTGATTCACACAGTTTATAGTCCCGATGGTCTCCCTGATTCACACTGTTTATAGTCCCACTGGTCTCACTGATTCACACTGTTTATAGTCACGCTGGTCTCACTGATTCACACAGTTTATAGTCCCGCTGGTCTCCCTGATTCACACTGTTTATAGTCCCACTGGTCTCACTGATTCACACTTTTTATAGTCACGCTGGTCTCACTGATTCACACAGTTTATAGTCACGCTGGTCTCACTGATTCACACAGTTTATAGTCCCGATGGTCTCCCTGATTCACACTGTTTATAGTCACGCTGGTCTCACTGATTCACACAGTTTATAGTCACGCTGGTCTCACTGATTCACACAGTTTATAGTCACGCTGGTCTCACTGATTCACACTGTTTATAGTCACGCTGGTCTCACTGATTCACACAGTTTATAGTCACGCTGGTCTCACTGATTCACACAGTTTATAGTCACGCTGGTCTCACTGATTCACACAGTTTATAGTCACGCTGGTCTCACTGATTCACACAGTTTATAGTCACGCTGGTCTCACTGATTCACACAGTTTATAGTCACGCTGGTCTCACTGATTCACACTGTTTATAGTCCCGATGGTCTCCCTGATTCACACTGTTTCTAGTCCCGATGGTCTCCCTGATTCACACTGTTTATAGTCCCACTGGTCTCCCTGATTCACACTGTTTATAGTCCCGATGGTCTCCCTGATTCACACTGTTTATAGTCCCACTGGTCTCACTGATTCACACTGTTTATAGTCCCGATGGTCTCCCTGATTCACACTGTTTATAGTCCCGCTGGTCTCACTGATTCTCACTGTTTATAGTCCCGCTGGTCTCACTGATTCACACTGTTTATAGTCCCGATGGTCTCACTGATTCTCACTGTTTATAGTCCCACTGGTCTCACTGATTCACACTGTTTATAGTCCCGCTGGTCTCACTGATTCACACTGTTTATAGTCCCACTGGTCTCACTGATTCACACTGTTTATAGTCCCGCTGGTCTCACTGATTCACACTGTTTATAGTCCCGATGGTCTCCCTGATTCACACTGTTTATAGTCCCACTGGTCTCACTGATTCTCACTGTTTATAGTCCCGCTGGTCTCACTGATTCTCACTGTTTATAGTCCCGCTGGTCTCACTGATTCACACTGTTTATAGTCCCGATGGTCTCCCTGATTCACACAGTTTATAGTCCCGCTGGTCTCCCTGATTCACACTGTTTATAGTCCCACTGGTCTCACTGATTCTCACTGTTTATAGTCCCGCTGGTCTCCCTGATTCACACTGTTTATAGTCCCACTGGTCTCACTGATTCTCACTGTTTATAGTCCCGCTGGTCTCACTGATTCTCACTGTTTATAGTCCCGCTGGTCTCACTGATTCACACTGTTTATAGTCCCGATGGTCTCCCTGATTCACACTGTTTATAGTCCCACTGGTCTCACTGATTCACACTGTTTATAGTCACGCTGGTCTCACTGATTCACACAGTTTATAGTCCCACTGGTCTCACTGATTCACACTGTTTATAGTCCCGCTGGTCTCACTGATTCACACTGTTTATAGTCCCGATGGTCTCCCTGATTCACACTGTTTATAGTCCCGATGGTCTCCCTGATTCACACTGTTTATAGTCCCGATGGTCTCCCTGATTCACACTGTTTATAGTCCCGATGGTCTCCCTGATTCACACTGTTTATAGTCCCGATGGTCTCCCTGATTCACACTGTTTCTAGTCCCGATGGTCTCCCTGATTCACACTGTTTATAGTCCCGATGGTCTCCCTGATTCACACAGTTTATAGTCACGCTGGTCTCACTGATTCACACTGTTTATAGTCCCGATGGTCTCCCTGATTCACACTGTTTATAGTCCCACTGGTCTCACTGATTCACACTGTTTATAGTCACGCTGGTCTCACTGATTCACACTGTTTATAGTCCCGCTGGTCTCACTGATTCACACTGTTTATAGTCCCACTGGTCTCACTGATTCACACTGTTTATAGTCACGCTGGTCTCACTGATTCACACTGTTTATAGTCCCGATGGTCTCCCTGATTCACACTGTTTATAGTCCCACTGGTCTCACTGATTCACACTGTTTATAGTCACGCTGGTCTCACTGATTCACACTGTTTATAGTCCCGATGGTCTCCCTGATTCACATTGTTTATAGTCCCGCTGGTCTCACTGATTCACACAGTTTATAGTCCCACTGGTCTCACTGATTCACACTGTTTATAGTCACGCTGGTCTCACTGATTCACACTGTTTATAGTCACGCTGGTCTCACTGATTCACACTGTTTATAGTCCCGATGGTCTCACTGATTCACACTGTTTATAGTCACGCTGGTCTCACTGATTCACACTGTTTATAGTCACGCTGGTCTCACTGATTCACACTGTTTATAGTCCCGCTGGTCTCACTGATTCACACTGTTTATAGTCCCACTGGTCTCACTGATTCACACTGTTTATAGTCACGCTGGTCTCACTGATTCACACTGTTTATAGTCACGCTGGTCTCACTGATTCACACTGTTTATAGTCCCGATGGTCTCACTGATTCACACTGTTTATAGTCCCACTGGTCTCACTGATTCACACTGTTTATAGTCACGCTGGTCTCACTGATTCACACTGTTTATAGTCCCGATGGTCTCCCTGATTCACACTGTTTATAGTCCCGCTGGTCTCACTGATTCACATTGTTTATAGTCCCGATGGTCTCCCTGATTCACACTGTTTATAGTCCCACTGGTCTCACTGATTCACACTGTTTATAGTCACGCTGGTCTCACTGATTCACACTGTTTATAGTCCCGATGGTCTCCCTGATTCACACTGTTTATAGTCCCACTGGTCTCACTGATTCACACTGTTTATAGTCACGCTGGTCTCACTGATTCACACTGTTTATAGTCCCACTGGTCTCACTGATTCACACTGTTTATAGTCCCACTGGTCTCACTGATTCACACTGTTTATAGTCACGCTGGTCACTGATTCACACTGTTTATAGTCCCGATGGTCTCCCTGATTCACACTGTTTATAGTCACGCTGGTCTCACTGATTCACACTGTTTATAGTCCCACTGGTCTCACTGATTCACACTGTTTATAGTCCCACTGGTCTCACTGATTCACACTGTTTATAGTCACGCTGGTCTCACTGATTCACACTGTTTATAGTCCCGATGGTCTCCCTGATTCACACTGTTTCTAGTCCCGCTGGTCTCACTGATTCACATTGTTTATAGTCCCGATGGTCTCCCTGATTCACACTGTTTATAGTCCCGCTGGTCTCACTGATTCTCACTGTTTATAGTCCCGCTGGTCTCACTGATTCACACTGTTTATAGTCCCGCTGGTCTCACTGATTCACACTGTTTATAGTCCCGCTGGTCTCACTGATTCACACTGTTTATAGTCCCGATGGTCTCACTGATTCACACAGTTTATAGTCCCGCTGGTCTCACTGATTCACACTGTTTATAGTCCCGCTGGTCTCACTGATTCACACTGTTTATAGTCCCGCTGGTCTCACTGATTCACACTGTTTATAGTCCCGCTGGTCTCACTGATTCACATTGTTTATAGTCCCGCTGGTCTCACTGATTCACACAGTTTATAGTCCCGCTGGTCTCACTGATTCACATTGTTTATAGTCCCGCTGGTCTCACTGATTCACACAGTTTATAGTCCCACTGGTCTCACTGATTCACATTGTTTATAGTCCCGATGGTCTCCCTGATTCACACTGTTTATAGTCCCGCTGGTCTCACTGATTCACACTGTTTATAGTCCCGCTGGTCTCACTGATTCACACTGTTTATAGTCCCGCTGGTCTCACTGATTCACACTGTTTATAGTCCCGCTGGTCTCACTGATTCACACTGTTTATAGTCCCGCTGGTCTCACTGATTCACACTGTTTATAGTCCCGCTGGTCTCACTGATTCACACTGTTTATAGTCCCGCTGGTCTCACTGATTCACACTGTTTATAGTCCCGCTGGTCTCACTGATTCACACTGTTTATAGTCCCGATGGTCTCACTGATTCACACAGTTTATAGTCCCGCTGGTCTCACTGATTCACACTGTTTATAGTCCCGCTGGTCTCACTGATTCACACTGTTTATAGTCCCGCTGGTCTCACTGATTCACACTGTTTATAGTCCCGCTGGTCTCACTGATTCACACTGTTTATAGTCCCGCTGGTCTCACTGATTCACACTGTTTATAGTCCCGCTGGTCTCACTGATTCACACTGTTTATAGTCCCGCTGGTCTCACTGATTCACACTGTTTATAGTCCCGCTGGTCTCACTGATTCACACTGTTTATAGTCCCGCTGGTCTCACTGATTCACACTGTTTATAGTCCCGCTGGTCTCACTGATTCACACTGTTTATAGTCCCGCTGGTCTCACTGATTCACACTGTTTATAGTCCCGCTGGTCTCACTGATTCACACTGTTTATAGTCCCGCTGGTCTCACTGATTCACACTGTTTATAGTCCCGCTGGTCTCACTGATTCACACTGTTTATAGTCCCGCTGGTCTCACTGATTCACACTGTTTATAGTCCCGCTGGTCTCACTGATTCACACTGTTTATAGTCCCGCTGGTCTCACTGATTCACACTGTTTATAGTCCCGCTGGTCTCACTGATTCACACTGTTTATAGTCCCGCTGGTCTCACTGATTCACACTGTTTATAGTCCCGCTGGTCTCACTGATTCACACTGTTTATAGTCCCGCTGGTCTCACTGATTCACACTGTTTATAGTCCCGCTGGTCTCCCTGATTCACACTGTTTATAGTCCCGCTGGTCTCCCTGATTCACACTGTTTATAGTCCCGCTGGTCTCACTGATTCACATTGTTTATAGTCCCGCTGGTCTCCCTGATTCACATTGTTTATAGTCCCGCTGGTCTCACTGATTCACACTGTTTATAGTCCCGCTGGTCTCCCTGATTCACATTGTTTATAGTCCCGCTGGTCTCCCTGATTCACATTGTTTATAGTCCCGCTGGTCTCACTGATTCACACTGTTTATAGTCCCGCTGGTCTCACTGATTCACACTGTTTATAGTCCCGCTGGTCTCACTGATTCACACTGTTTATAGTCCCGCTGGTCTCACTGATTCACACAGTTTATAGTCCCACTGGTCTCACTGATTCACATTGTTTATAGTCCCGCTGGTCTCACTGATTCACACTGTTTATAGTCCCGCAGGTCTCACTGATTCACACAGTTTA